>NC_087358.1:14791728-15094758 GCF_030014295.1 Loxodonta africana | reverse complement strand
TAAAGTGTGAGAAACATACCTAGATCATTGTGCTATATAAGGTTTGTTAATTTTTTTTAATGATTTTTAGCAAAGTAAAAACTGAATTTAAACAGTGAATGGAATTCCCTGCAATCATTAGGTTTCCTGGAGAATATATTTGAAATCTTGCATTCACTCAACAAACACTTATATGAAGTATTTTTTTATGCCACACCATACTTTTGTTCTGCATAGAAATACGAGTACAGCCTAATCCTTAAAATGGCCTCCTTTCATGCAACAAATAGTTATTTAACAGCCAGTATGTGCCAAGCACCATCCCAGGTATTTGGCCTTTGTCGGTGTGCAAGGCAGATTCCTGCCCTCCAGCAACTTAAATTCTAATGGGAAAAGTGGGGGTAAGGCAGGGGAAGGGGGAAGAGGGGACCCAGATATTAAACAAACAAATGTGTGAAAAGTTTATAGATTGCTATAGGGTGACAAGTAATAGGAAACACTAGGAGGATGGGTGTAATTCTTTATTGCGTACTCAGGGAAGCACCACCGAGGTTCACCATCTAAATGGAGAAGCTGAGCTCTAATTGAGTAAGTAAGTGCACTACATTGGCAAAGAGATACATAATGTAACTTCGTGTTGTTAGCTGCCATCCAGTTGGCGACCCCATGCATGGCGGACTAGGACCCTTGTGATTCACAAGGTTTTCACTGGCTGATTTTTTGGAAGTAGATTGGCAGGCCTTTCTTCGTAGTCCATCTTAGTCTGGAAGCTCCACTGGAGCCAGTTCGTCATGGCAACACATAAGCCTCCAATGACAGGCAAGTGGTGTCTGCACTTAAGGTACGTGGGCTGAGAATCAGAGCCAGGCTTCTCTTATTGAAGGCGAGAATCGCACCACTGAAACACCACCGCCCCCATAATATAACTAGGCCATGCTATACCAAGGTCACAGATTCTATCTGGTTTTCAGAATTGCTTATTGTCAGCCTCTGAAGTTGCAGCTGCCCCAGGAGGGATGAGGCTTGGTATATACGCTCAGAGAGGTTTCCTGACAGGCATAGCGTAAAAGATGGGCAAGGGAAGGAGTGGGTAGCTCCCTTCTAGTCCCAGCCCTCTTCAGCCTTGCCTCTTGCACAGAGCACGGCCTGTGCATGAAGTGGTCTGGCAGCTGGCCTGAGATACTGCAAGACTTCCCCATGGTAGTGCTGTTCGGCTGTATGTGGCTATGCTACCTGCTTCGAGTCCTTCACATCTAAGTAAAATGACTGATGGGAACATAGTCAGCCTTTCGGGTCATTTAGCACCAACTGGTATTAAACTGGAAGTCAGAACACAAAAGGAGGATATCACAAATAAAGGGCAAATAATCACAAAGATCTTTAGAGTTTCAAAACACAGGTACTAAGTAGATGTTCGTCAAGTGCAGAAGCATGAAGCTATTAAACTCTAAGGCCCGAACTGGGAACTGTGAGAGGTTCAGCATAGATAATGCATAGGCCAGGGGCACAAATCAAGACGTTAAAGAGGAAAATAGAGGGGAGGTCACCAAGGGTCCTTTAAGGCATTCTAAGAGTGTCTTTCCTATTGATCATCAGAGGATATCAATTTAATCGCAAGGCTTTAAACTGAAGGATTTGATGATCAAATTTGCATTTTTGAAATTAATTCCAGTAGCAAGATGACAGACTGGTTTAAGTATTTTCCTTTTTTAGTAGAAGGAAAAGATCTTTCAAGACACCACTAAACCCAGGTACTATAATCCAAAGCCTTTGTTTCGTTGTACTCTTTCAGAAGCGTGATGGTTATAAATGATCCGGTGCAGAAAATAAGGGAATATATGAAACCTGGGTTCAGATAAGGTGTTCTTATGCACTGGGGCTCTGTGCCTTGAAACAGCATGAAAAACATGCCTCTGATCTAGAATATTTGTGGAGAGAAATTTTCCACAGCCACGCCAGGAGATGTGCAAGGATGCTTGTTAGAGTCAAATTTGGACTCGATCAAAGTACTCATCAACAGGAGGATGGATAATACTTGTGATATGCTCATACATTTGAATCAGATCTATAGAAACATACAAGAGAGGTCTGAAAAGTCCTGTGACAAATGAAAAATTAAGTTGCAAAATGCTTCATACAGCTTGACAGCATTTATGTAAACTTAAACACAAGAGAAAGAAACACATTAGTCGTACATACACAGTAAACCTCCCTGTCATGGAGGTGAGCACCGTGAGCACCTTTATTCTTACTTTCGGATACCCCAGCAAGTGCCAGTCTCACTCTTCCATGCTGCCTCAGGCAGCATGATGAAAACCTATACTGAACTTGGCCAGAACCAGGAAAAGACAAAAATTTCAATGTGCCCCTCCTGTTTTCCCTACTCTACGTTTTGTTTTGTTGTTGTTTCTTTAGAATCTTTGAAAGTCTATTACTGCAAATAATGGTATTCTCAAATTTAGCTAGAGTCACCATGAAAGATAGGTTGGCCCTACTTGGCTTACATTAGGAGCCCTGGTGGCACAGTGGTAAAGGGCTCAGCTGCTAACCAAAAGGTCTGCGGTTCAAACCCACCAGCCGCCCTGTGGGAGAAAGATGTGGAAGTCAACTTCTGTAAAGAGTTACAGCCTTGGAAACCCTATGGGGCAGTTCTACTCTGTCCTATAGATTCGCTATGAGTCCGAATCCCTGGCAGCAGCAGGTTTGGTTTTGGTTTTGGTATCTGGTTTGAATTTCAGTTCTGCCACATTCTACATGTGTGGCCTTTGTATCTGCTTGTATACTCTCTGCCTCAGTTTCCTTGTGGGTAACATGGGAAAAATAATAGTACTTAGGCATAAGGTTGTTGAGAATGAGCTGGAGAGTCTGTAAAATGCCCAGCATAGGGCGTGCCACAGACCAATCAATCCATAAATGTTTCGGTCCTATTACCCAATCAGTCCTATTCCAACTCTTGAAGTCTGTCTGTAATGTGAATGGTTAATAAGCTTAGCTGCTAACCAAAAGGTTGGAGGTTTGAGTCCACCCAGAGGGGCCTCAGAAGAAACGTCTGGTGATCTACTTTTGAAAAATTAGTCGTTGAAAACCCTGTGGAGCACAGCTCTACCCGGCACACGTGGGGTCACCGACTCGACGGCAACGGCTGTGAAACTATTACAACGTGGGGTCATGTGACAGTGTATAAAAAGGTCAGGCTGGCAAGTGAAAAGTCAGGGGGCTTAATCCCTGGTAAACCAGTGGGTGTTCTTTTCCTAAGGCATTTTGGAAAGGAATGGAGCAAGACACACCATGACTAGACGAGCACACACGACACTGACAGCGCTACAAAACAAAGCGTGCGTCTAAGTGAACGGGAGCTTCGTTTTGTATACGTTTCTTTTTAGGAAAAAATAATACTGTGTAAAAGAGTGGAGAGGAGGGAGTATAAAGGCAATCACCACCTCTCCCACCCGCCTCGGAAAAAAAGAAATAGAAATATCATTAAATGCATTGGCCAGCTGATTTCTAAAAATGTTACAAGTCTGTTCTATAGCGTATTTTATAGAAGACATCCAGACACACAAAAAAACCCGTAAGATGCAGACTTCCTTGCACAAACGAGGTGCCTGAAGAAGCCCACCCTCGCCATTGAAAGCAAAACCGGTTTTGAAATCTCTTTAACGCTTTCAGAAACATTGTGTAAAAGGAAATAAGTATGACTAGCTAGTAGCAGTACTTGTCCAAAATTCTTTCATTAGGCTTAACATTGGAAATACAAACGTCCAAAAGAAAGAGATTAAAAATCAATGATATATTTTCTTTTCTATTTTTAATTTTTCCAAAGGCTGCACACATTGTTTTTAGTAGAAACAGTGTCACTTTTATCTCTCTGTGATCTTCAGAAGCAGGTGACCTTGTCTGGGTTTCAACAGAAAAATCTCTCATGAATTTACATGGCCATGTAGCCGCAGAGTGTTGATTGCAGAAGATATAAAACCAACTAATGCCATAAAACAGCCCTTCAGGCACATCGCCTTTTGAAACTATTTTGCATAAAGATGGACTGCGCGTTGTTATGCCCAGGCAGTTAAACTCCCAAATTCAAAAAAAGAATAAAATTCTACTTGGGTTTCCCAGAGCTCAAAAAGCCTAATCAACAGATTAATCTCACCAAGCAACTTTAAGAAGCAAGAAGAAAGGGCATCAAACTTGTTGAAAATGAGCACTTTGTTAGTTTGTTGCACAGTGCCTGCAACACCAAAAAAAAAAAAAAAAAATTCTTTTTTTTTAACTAAAGCTATATAAAACTTGTGGGTTACACAAAATAAATTTCTGAATTAAACAAAGAAATATTTATCACCAAAATCAGCCTTTCTGTGTAAGTGATGGAAACCCTGGTAGTGCAGTGGTTAAGTGCTACGGCTGCTAACCGAAGGATCCGCAGGCGCTCCTTGGAAACTCTGTGGGGCAGTTCTACTCTGTCCTATAGGGTTGCTATGAGTCGGAATCGACTCGACGGCACTGGGTTTGGTTTTTTTTTTGGTATGTAAGTGATTTGGGAATAAATGTTACTGACTCATTGGGAGAAAAGAACGGGCAAAGTACTGTAATTTCTCAACTAATTTTTCATGTAGGTAAAGAAAATAAATACGAAATAAGGCAATAAAATAATAAAGTCGAAAATGCTGTTCTTTAAAAAAAAAAAAAAAAATTTTTTTTTTTTTTTTTTTTAGTTTCCCTAAAACCAAAAAACCAAACCCATTGCCGTCAAGTCGATTCTGACTCAAAGGAAGGAAAATATTCTCATTCCTGTTACTCTGAGACATCCTCTGATACCTGAATGTCTTTGTGGAATCTGTGTCATGAAAGTCCCTACAATTTATGCTCCTTAGAAAGATTTGTGTGTTTTAAATAGGGATCACTGCTAATTTAGTATCTATTTTATGCAATTGGTGTTTAATGAGTAATTCTAATCAAAATTATAGGATGGCTGAACTTATGCTTCTAGGTAATTGACATGCATATCGCCATGGGTATTATAAAACAAGGACCATGCAAAAAATCTGATTTTCTTCCTTCCAAAATGTTTTGAAATAAGAGCTGTTTTACCCCATGTTGTTGTTGTGTGCCTTGGTGTTGATTTAGACTCACAGTGACCCTATAGGAGAGAGTAGAACTGCCCCATAGGTTTCCTGTTTCCTAGGCTGTAATCTTTACAGGTGCAGATCACCAGGTCTTTTCTCCTGCACAGAAGATGGTAAATTCTAACCACCTACTTTTTGTTTAGCAGCCAAGCACTTAACCGTTGAGTCACCAGGGTTCCTTGTTTTACTCTATACTCCTGGAGAATATACTAGATTGGTTTTCTTCTACTCTTTATCGGCTACAGATAAAGAGCTTCTTCTATTTACTTGCTGCGTGACCAAGAACTATTAATATACCTGTCTTGAATGGTTGAGATTTTGTTTGTTTAAATAAGGAGTTTGGTCTTTGGTTTTTGTTGTTGTCAGTTGCCATCAAGTCAGTTCTGACTCATAGCCATCTTAGGCATAACAGAATGAAACATTGCCCAGTCCTGTACTATCTTCGCAATCTTTGCTATGTGTCAGCACTTCATTGCAGCCAATGTGTCAGTTCATCTCATTGAGGGTCTTCCTCTTTTTCACTGACCCTCTTCTTTACTGGACATGATCTCCTTCTCAAGGGACTGGTCACTTTTGATAACATGTCCAAAGTAAGTGAGATGAAGTCTTGCCATCCTTGCTTCTAAGGAGCTTTCTGGCTGCACTTCCTCCAAGACAGATTTGTTTGTTCTTTTGTCAGTCCAAGGTATATTCAATATTCTTTGCCAGCACCATAATCCAAAGGCATTCTTTGGTCTTCTTTATTCATTGTCCAGCTTTCACATGCATATGAGGCAATCGAAAGTACCATGGCTTAGCTTAGGCACACCTTAGTTCTCAGAGTGACATCTTTGCTTTTTGACAGTTGACGTTTTAGCAACAGATTTTCCCAATGCAAGAAGAGGTTGTTTAATTTCTTTACTGCTGCTTTCATGGGTGTTCTGTTAGAATGACTGCCTCTTGGCCTATGTACAGGTTCCTTATGAGCACAATTAAGTGTTCTTGTATTCCCATTCTTCACAATTTTATTCATAATTTGTCATGATCCAAACTGTTTAATGCCTTTGGATACTCAATAAATCTGAATCTGGTTTGAATTTCTAGCAGTTCCTTGTCAACGTATTGCTGCAACTACTTTTTAATTATCTTCAGCAAAATTTTACTTGCCTGTGATATTAATGTTATTGTTTGATAATTTCCACATTCAGTTGGATCACCTCTCTCTAGAACGGGTGCAAATAAGTATTTCTTCCAGTCAGTTGGCCAGGTAGTTTTGTCTTTCTAATTTCTTGGCATAGAGGTATGAGCACTTCTAGTCTTGCATCCATTTGTTGAAACATCTCAGTTGGTATTCCATCAATTCCTGGAGCCTTGTTTTTCACTAGTGCCTTCAGGGCAGCTTGGACTTCTTCCTTCAGTACCATCAGTTCTTGATCATATGCTGCCTTCTGAAATGGTTGAACATTGGCCAATTCCTTCCATCTTCTTTTGATGCTTCCTGCACTGCGGTCTTTGACAAGGATGATCAACCTTTGATGTTCAATGACACAGAAAGTTCTATCAAGGTGTCTTGAAGATGAAACCCTGTGGGGACAAAAGAGGACCTGGGTTGTTGGCAGGCTGGGCTTCCTGCCCACTTGAATCAGAGTACTTCTACTTTATATATACATAAAATAGAAGTATCTATATATGAGTGGAATAAGGGAGTTACTACTGAAAGTTTTTATTGCCATTTTTTAGCATAGTTGCTAAGAATTCAGCTATGAAAATCTGTGACTTATTTTCTATGAGTTGGTAAGTAAAGTACCAACAGTAAAAAAGAACTAACACATACAGTACTCTTTAAATACAGGGAATTCATCCGAAGACTGCAAATAATTCATTTAGATTTCACAGAAAGTTATCAAAAAATAAACCAGTTACCATTGAGTCTAGTCTGACTCATGGCAGCCCCACGTGTTTCGGAGTAGAATAACTCCATAGGGTTTTCAAGGCTGTGATCTTTCAGAAGTAGGTTGCCAGGGCTTTCTTTTGAGGCACTTCTGGGTAAATATGAACCTTCAACTTTGTGTTTAGTAGTCAAGGACTTAAAATTTGCATCACTTAGGGTATCAAAAAAGAATTAAATTAGTATATCCCCAGATAATGTACCTGAAAAATTTCATTAATATTCTTTATATATTAAGAGTTCATACAGACCTGTTAGAAAACCACTAAGACCATCGGTCTTAGTTTCTTAGTCCTGCTATAATAGAAATACCAAAACTGGTTTTAAAGAAGAGTGTTTTGTCATTGTCTAAATTGAAGGCACTGGCGTGAGGGGAAGACTCTCGCTCTGTCCACTCTGGGGGAAAATCTTTGTTTCAGCTTCTCTAGCCAGCAATTCTTGAAGTTTCTGGGCTTGTAGGTTGGTCTGTATCCGTGGTCTCCAGATAATGTAAGTTTTCTCCCTGTGCTTGCTTTCTTCTGTACCTAATCTACTCTTTTATACCTCAAATGTGATTGGTTTAAAACACACCCTATAATGATATGGCCTTATTAACATAACAAGAAGACCCTATTTCCAGTGGGATTACAGATACATGTTTAGGGGTTAGGATTTCCAACACATACTTTTTGAGAACACCATTCAATCTACAATACCATCTAAAAACTAAGTCAAACTTCTTGACCTTAGTAATATTCTAACTTAATTTAAACATTTCCATCTACCATATTAGCAAATACCAGAATTTGATAGTGCTTCATTTCAGTGTGAAGAGGATGAAAAAGAGATTTTCCATTCTGGTAAAAGTTGAAAGTGGTAAATTTCTGGAAAGCAATTTGCCAATAAATACCAAGTACTTTAAACAAGTTATACATTGTAATACTTCCCAGAATTTCCCCAAAGGAAATAATCAGATTTATGACTTAAAAAAAAATTTTTTTTATGACTTTTAAGTACATGGTTATTTATTGAAGCATTGAATGTAATTTCAAACTAATTTGAAAATAAATAGGAAAATGAAAAAGTAAAATATGGAGCATCCGTTGTAAGTAATGTTATAGTAAATTAAAATCATGTTTGTTTCTAAATTTCTAGTTTTAAGGGAAAAAATTCTATGTCGTAAAATGACATTTTTTATACACAGTAGAATCTCAACTGCATATAAGTATGCATCTGCACACACACAAGAGAACAAAAAAATAAAAATTAAAGGAAAAAAAAGCCAAGTAGCTCCAAATTTACTATAAATAACCTGTCACCAGAGTCCACTGAAGATAAGACTAAATTTGGATTGAACTTCCCCTGTCATGTCCTACACTAGTCAAGATTATCCTCCTCCACACAGCTTCTACAATTTTTCAAATTGTAAGCATTTACTCTCTCACCCTGTCTGTCTGTGTTCTCTGTTCCAAATCTGCTGACAATTTCACCTGCACCAAGCTAATCATGAATCCCAACTCTTTCACTCATTCTCCCTCTAAAAAAAGAGAGGCTTGTCTCCAACATTGTGTGAGTTTATAGCTTTACTAAAATTTTGAAGGGTCAGAAGGAAGGTTCATCTCATAACTGGCATGATTTTTTTTACCCTTCACACCCTTACAAACCTACCTCTTCCCAAATCTCCTTCTCTCGCCACTTTCTGGAGCAACCAGCAAATTTTCCCCCTCCTCACATGTGATGGTTCTGCTTGTTTGAAACACCTTGAGGTTTCAACTTGGTCTTTAGTGAGTTAAGTAAGAAATTTCTTTGGAACAAATAGTCTCCATGAGAGGATTTCTGAAGAATACAAGATTCTATACCTCAGAGAATTACTATTAATAATAGACAGATTTTTTAGATAGTAAATACTGCTTACTGGATTGGAAGAAATAAAATTGTTCCGTACTATTGAAAGACAGAGAACACTTGCTCTCTGGATATCTGGGAGAATGGTTTCCTACCCTCTATCTACCAGCCCTTCAAATCACTGAGTTCTCTTTGCGCCACCCCAGACCCAGCCTTCTTTTTTCCAACAAGCTCCATATCAATAGTATACATGTAGCTAGAAGGATAGAGGTAAACTGGCAGAGGAATCAGGCTAGAAGAACAATCTTCATCTCCCTACCTTTTTCCCACTTGTGACAATATTTGAATTCTTTCAGCATCCTACTATGATTACCTCCCAAAGCTCTCCACTGCTCTTTGTCCTCCCTGCTATCCCTTTCTCTCCCATTATTACTTTTTTTATCTCTTTCTCCCTATAATAGCACAAAACCTGCATAAAATATCATTTGTGCATGTGTGTCTGTGCGTGCATTTGTGGGCATGCAGGTGTGCATACACACACACACATCCATACCCAACAAACACTGGAATATGCCATTTTGAATGCTTGGAATAGCATAACCATGCAACTTTCTATCCTAGTGCCTTAGTCAGTATAACCAGGGAAAAGTAGGGTGGTTCTCAAGCCAAAGAGCTGTTAAAACAAAACCTCAGCATAAGATAACAGAGGCGGCTTATTCTCCTCGACACTTCTATTCCTGGGTTAATACTTTACTTTTAATATCTTACCATCTATGTACACTTGCTTATTGGCCTGGTTGTGAAGATTATGGTTTTCTTTATGTTGAAGTTCAATCCAGACTGGAGTCTGTGGTTTGATCTTCATCAGTTTACGTGCTTCAAGTCCTCTTCCCTTTCAGCAAGCAAGGTTGTGTCATCTGCATATTGCAGGTTGTTAATGAGTCTTCCACCAATTCTGATGCCCGTTCTTCTTCATATAGTCCAGCTTCTCGGATTATTTGCTCAGCATACAGATTAAATAGGTATGGTGAAAGAATGCAACCCTGATGCACACCTTTCCTGACTTTAAACCAATCACTATCCCCTCGTTCTATCCGAACAACTGCCTCTTGATCTATGTAAAGGTTCCTCATGAGCACAATTAAGTGTTCTGGAATTCGCATTCTTTGCAATGTTATCCACAGTTTGTTATGATCCACACAGTCGAATGCCTTTGCGTAGTCAATAAAACTCAGGTAAACGTCTTTCTGGTAGTCTCTGCTTTCAGCCAGGATCCATTAGATATCAGCAATGATATCACTCATTCCACATCCTCTTCTGAATCTGGTTTGAATCTCTGGTAGTTCCCTGTTGATGTACTTCTACAGCCACTTTTGAATGATCTTCAGCAAAATTTATTTGTATGTGATGTTAATGATATTGTTCCATAATTTTCACATTTGGTGGGATCACTTTTCTTTAGAATAAGCACAAATATGGATCTCTACCAGTCAGTTGTCCAGGTAGCTGTCTTCCAAATTTCTTGGCATAGACAAGTGAGCGCTTCCAGCACTGCACCCATTTGTTGAAACATCTCAATTGGTATTCTGTCAATTCCTGGAGCCATTTTTTCACCAAAGCATTCAGTGCAGCTTGGACTTCTTCCTTCAATACCGTAGGTTTCTGATCCTACAGTACCTTCTGAATTGGTTGAACTTTGCCAATTCTTGTTGGTATAGTGATTCTGTGTATTCCTTCCATCTTCTTTTGAGGCTTCCCAGTAGAATCCTTTAATTTTGCAACTTGAGGCTTGAATTTTTTCTTCAGTTCTTTCAGTTGAGAAATGCTGAGTATGTTCTTCTCTTTTCATTTTCTAAATCCAGGTCTTTGCACATGTCATTATAATAAAAAGATTGAAGTTATGGTGGATTCCATTTTCCTTGGATCCACAATCAACAGCCATGAAAGCAGCAGCCAAGAAATCAAATGATGCATTGCATTGGGGAAAATGTGCTGCTAAAGACCTCTTTAAAGTGCTAAAAACAAGGATGTCACCTTGAGGACTAAGGTGTGCCTGATCAAAACCATGGAGTTTTCAATCACCTCATATGCATGAAAAAGCTGGACAATGAATAAGGAAGACCCAAGAAAAATTGACACCTTTGAATTATGGTGTTGGTGAAGAATATTGAGTATACCGTGGACTGTCATAAGAAGGAATAAATCTGTCTTGGAAGAAATACAGCCAGGATGCTCCTTAGCAGCAAGCATGGTGAGATTACGTCTCACGTAATTTAGACATGTTAATAGGAGAGATCAGTCCCTGGAGAAGGATATCATACTTGGTAAAGTAGAGAGTCAATGGAAAAAAGGAAGACCTTCAATGAGATGAATTGACACGGTGGCTGCAACAATGGGCTCAAGCATAACAAGGAGTATGAGGATAGCACAGGACCGGGCAGTGTTTCATTTTGTTGTCTGAGACAGAACTGATTTAATGGCACCTAACAACAAGAACATGTCCACTTGTGTTGCCATGCAATAGCCCATCGAGGATCCCACTCCATGTTGTCTGAAGTCAACCTGATACCTAAGCTCATTCTTCTTTCCTATCTTCCACATTTGGAGAAACATTTTTAAACATGCCTGGACATGAACAAAGTGAATCGTTGTTTTTAATAAGATCCTCCTAGTTCTGCCTAAACAAAAAAGTGATTACATAAGTGGGTAAAATATCCTTTGGGCCAGGGACTATAGCCCTGCATACCACTTTACCATCAGATCTCCAGCTTCCTTTCTTCCTATTTCAGCTGCAATATGGAGCAGAGACAACAGACCATCACAGCCGGCATATCAGTGGCAAGAATGTGTCCTCCAGACCTCAAAAATGTCTAGGCTACAAGTAAGTTTTCAGTTAAAAAGTTAATACAGCTCTTTTTATTTTAATTTGCACGTCGATTTGACTTTCAACAAACCCACAAAGGAAAAATAAGATCTAAATGATATGTTGGGAAGGAAAGTGACCATATACCAAGAATTAGACCTAACCCCAGAGGATCCATGGTGAGTCAAGTTAACCTCAGCAAGGGTATGCCAGAAAAGTGGGGAAAGACACCCTCTCTGCCATTTGTCCTTCCCCCTCTCTACTCTCAGTAATACCAAGGAAAAATGTTAAGAAAAAAGGAAGCAACAACATTCATATGATGCTATACAGTACCTGGTGTTCTTATGTTTACAGCTTTCATTTCCTTTTCTCACATCCCCATACTCTCACTAAGAATCCCTACTCCAACCCCCTTTGGGAAGCTTCACTCTCTATTACTCTCCAACCTGGTTCCTCCCTCTATGGCAGTCATACCCTATGGTGGTCCCCAATCCTACTGTCTAAAAGGTAAGAAGGAGAGAAATTCCACCCAAGATCAAGGAGAGTGTTGTATTGGATCTGTGAAGTTACAACTTTGAGGCATTATCATCTCAAACACGATGCTCAGGTCTTTAAATGCTTTTCATAAACTAAATTCCTCAAGAATGGTATATGGATGGAAAAGAAACTGGATCATCTCGAGGGATGTTCACCTGGGTTTGAAATAGATTTACAAATAAATGTAGTCACTTGGAGACTGGGTTATCTGCATTTTAAAGGAGATTTATTATGAACTAAAATGCCTCATAGTGCAGATTTTCTGGCAAACTTTATCACAATAGGTGACAGTATTCAGACTGGGAATCTCTGTTTAAAGTAATTCTGTCAATGCAATCCAAAATACCTCTGAAGGTTTTCACTGTACAATTGCAACTAACCTCTTCTTGCTTGATTTTACAAATGTGTATGATGTCAATTGCCAGTGGCCTTGAGGATTTATTTATCCAGAAAGGAAGCACTTTGATTCATAAAACCAATTTATATTTTAATTACTAACTTGGCAGGACACTTGGTCAAATTGCCAACACCATAGTAAATTATATCAATAATTTAAATTATTGAGAAATGTGAAATCAGGAATTTCTCAAAACCACCAATTATTTACTGGTTGTGTATCTCAATTTTATTAAAATCATCAATAAAAATAGTTTAATGGCCATCGGAATAGCCAAAGGTGATTATTTCCTTGAATATTCAAGCATACATCTGTGCCAACATTATAAAGTAGAATTCATAAATTCAATCTAAAAATAAAGCAACTCTGCACCATTTATTCTGGCTCTAAAATGAGAATGGGATAAGTAAGTGGAATTGGTGCAGGCAACAGGTTTTAATTTTGTTTCTTTGTTTTTTAAATAACCATTAACTTATTCACACATTGCTTGATCTTCCATTATATCCCAGGTACTGTGTGATTCAAAGATAGCACACAAATATCTATGACACAATAATTGCCATTAAAAGTGCATGGTCAATTTAGGAAGATTGAGACAATATAATACATTTATAATACGATATGATAAGTTCAATGACAAAAATGTGTCCACAAGATCGGTCTGAAAGACAGACATGAATCCTAAAGAATTCATAGGAATAAAACATCAGAAAAGGGGCATATTCTGAAAAGAGAGGAAAGCATAATTAAAGGTAAAGGGGAAAATAACCCTGATCAAAAGGGAGAAAATGTGGAACAGGATTTCAAATTTTCACAGAATCCAGACTTTATGGAGCCATGGAGGCTGGATGAACCAATGAAACTATTGCCTTGAGGTAATCTTTAAACCGAAAATATCTTCTGAAAGCTTTTTAAAATCAAACAATAGTTTAGCTTAACTAGTAAAGAATGTCTGCCTTGCACATTATGCTTTTTTAAGAAATATGGGATCAAATTAACAACAGCAACTCAAAAGATTAGATAGGAACCTTAGGGGCAGTGAGTTTCTGTTAATGGAGAGGAACAACTTAGAAAAGGGGGGTGAGAATATTTGCACAACTTGAAGAATGTAATCAGTGTCCCTGAATTGTACATGTAGAAGTTGTTGGTGTATGTTTTGCTGTATATTCTCAATAACAAAATAATCTTAAAAAAAAGAAAAAGGGGTAAATTATTTCATCTAATACTACTTAAAAGCCATTGTAAAATGGGTAGTTTCCAACAATAGAGACTAAGGAAGCTGCCTAAAGTCATCTGTGGATTCATTACCCATCCACGTACTTTGTTTTGAGATTATTAGATGGCTGTCAACTCCAAATGAATAATGGAAATTTTAAAAGACATTTGAAGAGTACATTTACAAGTCTACAGACTTCATCTGTCTAACTCTAAAGACTTTCTCTCCAGAGAGCTGGCATGTGACAGAGAGATGGTGAACAAGTCAACATGAAGCAGATTAAATATGCTATAGAAATATCTGAATTAACTCTTAGGTGCCAATTTTGCATTCTCACAAAGATGTGTTTTTGAAGGATTTGTTAAAGTGTATTTAAAAGACGCATCCAAATGAATGAATGCCTGGTAAGTAGAAAAAATAAGGGAATTTCAGCCAGGTGACTATAATAATAAAAATAATGACAAACAAAATGAAACAAGGAAAAGGAGAAGGATGAGGAGGAGAAGAAGAACGAGAAGGAAAAGGAGAAGAAGATATATTGACGTTTCATAACTTACACTGAACTGTCTCATATATCATTTCATAGAAAAATGCAGTGGGTAGATTTTCAAAATAGAATCCTTAGATATATCTGATAAGGAAATTCGAGATCAGAGAACTTAAATAACTTCCCCAAGGTCACACAGATAAAAAGTGTCAGGCCCAGGACATCTACAAAAATCTTTTGAATCTAATTCCCTGACTTTCCACAGTGTTTTCAAAAATGTTTGCTCCTTCAGCAGCAGCAAATATGCGACAAACAGTGCCAAGTGTTTATGTAACAAAGAAAAGGCTCCAAACACAGATCTTTCCATTTTAGTCCTTCAAATTTCAAATTATTTACACAAATTTTAAGAGTACAAAATGAAATCCTGAGTCAAATCAACATGCACAGCTGGAAACAAACTGTCTGATACAAATCTGACACCCTGGGTGTGTCTTTCTGCTAAGTAGCACCAAAAAAAAAAAAAATGCCATGGAGTCAGTTCCGACTCAGGTAGCGTAAACCAAAACCAAACCCACTGCCGTCCAGTCAACTCCAACTCATAGCGACCCTATAGGACAGAGAAGAACTGCCCCATAGGGTTTCCAGGGAGTGCCTGGTGGATTTGAACTGCCAACTTTTTGGTTAGCAGGTGTAGCACTTAACCACTAAGCCACCAGGGTTTCCCAGCAAGTAGCGTGAGGTTAAGAACTAGGCACTGGGGACAGCTTGCCTGGATTCACGCTTCGTTAAGTCACTTAAACATTTGGCACCTCAGGTTCACCATTGTAAATGGGGATATGAATAAAGCTATTTCATAGGCGTCTGTGGATTATAAATGTGTTTTCTTATTGAGAGTTCTTAGAAAAATTTCTTCTATTTGTAAGTATTAAATCATGAGATTTTTGTTACTGTTATTACTTTATTTACACGTTCATCAACTATAGAAAGCAACCCACAGATTCTTACAGCTGAAAAGACCTTGGAGGCTATGGAAAAAATTAGCTATAAAAATTTTTACTAGTGCACAACTTATTCCAATTACGTCTTTTGGAGATACTAATAATAAATAAAAACTACAAGTAAAGCCAGTCAGCTTAGTGGGCAGGAAACTTTTTTACCCAGAGTCACCCATCCTCAAACCACCACTGAGGAACTTTCACTGCCATTCATTAACAAAGGTTCAAAATCATTACCAAAGATGAAATCTCTTGTTAAAAAAAAAAAAAAACCACCCAGCCATCCCAGAGAGCTCAATAAATGTGCTCAGAGGCACAAAAACAAGTTAGTAGAAGAACATGTAATAGAACTCAGGGTTCCTTGTTCTCAGCCTAATGTTCTCTTTCCCGTAGCATCGTGTAGATAGCTATATACACTCTGGTAAAGTAATGTAGCAGTTAATATACAGCGGAGTACTGATGAATGTGTGTTTGCTGCACTATGCTGGAGCCCTGGTGGTGCAGTAGCTAACAGCTTGGCTGCTAACCAAAAGGCCAGCAGTTTGAATCCACTAGTCACTCCTTGGAAACACTATGGGGCAGTTCTACTCTACCCTATAGGGTTGCTATGAGTTAGAATCAACTCAACGGCAATGGGTTTGGTTTGTTTGGTAGATAAGGATTATAGGACTAGGGTAGAAATAAAAAAATTTTAAATTTAGCAAAATCTGAATACAGCAATTTCCTTCCTTCCTTCCTTCCTCCCTCCCTCCCTTCCTTCCTTCTTTCCTTACTTCTTCCCTCCCTTCTTTCCTTCCTCCCTCCCTCTCTCCCTCTTTTCTTTCTTTTATTTTAAGAAACTGAATTGGAATCACTACAAATCTCGCTTTATAGCCTGAACACATCCATTGCCCCAGATGTCAGAAAAGAAAATTCTCCCAGCATCAGTCACTGAATGACCCATCACTTCTGAATGCATTCTAAGTGCCCTTTGGTGTGGTTTTGAAAAATGTCAGAGCAGAAGCAACTGGTTTTTCTTAAGTGACCAGAAATACATATTTTTTTAATCATGATATGCAAAGGACATATGGAGTGTCCAAAATTCATCTCTGAACGGGATCTCCAAAATTCACTTTAAAATGGGGCAATGGAAACTGGCTTTGCAAGGCAGTGCTCTGTCCAATCACAGGTGAGGAGAAGCAGGTGACATGTCTATCTCTATGACTTTCTATGTGACCACTTCCTGAACCACAAACTTGCTGTGTCTACTGACAGCTTAGAATTAACAATGCTGCAATGAGGAGCCCATTCCCTCGCTATACCAGATTCTGTTTCAAGAAGGAAATTAGTAGGATTTACCAGTTTTTAGCCTATAAAAAAGAAACTCTGTTGAACAAGAGAGCAAATATAATGCAAAGATAATTTTTTCATTAATAGCGCTACTAACAAATACACAAACCAAGTTCAAAATCTGCCAGAAATTTGCTTCATTTTATAATCTGTGGGACTGTGACTCCTTTGTCCTCACCTATTAATTTGTTTTAATATTCAGTAGAAAAACCCCAGTGCCATCCAGTGAGTCGCAAATATTTTATTCCCTTAATTCTACTGCTCTATATTTTCTAGTGTTTTCTTATTTAAAAAAAAAAAAAAAAAACAGTGACTGCATCTAGCAACTATGAATGCCAAGGTAGATTTCCTTCAGTTTTAAGTAGAGATCCTGTATTCTTTTTCTGTTTATTTCAGCACTGTCTTAGTTATTGAGAGCTGCTATAACAGAAATACCACAAGTGGGTGGCTTTTACAAACAGAAATTTATTTTCTCACAATTTAGGAAGCTGGAAGTTCAAATTCAGGGTACCAGCTCTAGGGGCTGGCTTTCTTTCTCTGTCAGCTCTGGGAGAAAATCTTTGTTTTAGCTTCTGCTTCTGGGTGGTCTTCATGTGGCTTGGCGTCTCTCTTCCCCATCTCTGCTCACTTGCTTATTTAATCTCTTTTATATCTCATGAGATTGATGCAAGACACATCCTATGCTAACCCTGTCTCATTAACAAAACAAAGACAACCCATTCCCAAATGGGATTATAACCACAAGCACAGAGATTAGGATTTACAACACATATTTTGGGGGGACACAATTCAATCCATAACAAACACTTTGCAGGAAGATATTGTGGTGTTAAAAATATGAAAACCTATCAAATTTCCAACTCATAAAACAGGGGTTGGGGTACTTAAAAAATGGAAGTACTTACTTGAAAAATTGCCAAATTTCCTGACTTATACTCACCGTACACAACAGAGTTGAATGGCTCTCCATGAACAATAGGTTAACCTAAGTGTTCTATTCTCCATTTGTAGTGCTATCAAGAACATAAAAATGTATTTTGTTTGCTATTGATTTGTTCCTTTTATCAAGTAAAGATTTATGTCTTATTTTCTGAACAGCCTTGAAATGCAAACTGCTCCTTTGGCTCCAGACATTTCAATAGAACCTTCTGTAAATAACCTGTTTCTTCAATCTCATCACTGATGTTAGTGCATTTTAATGTATTTTTTCCTCTATTAAATAAATTAAACAAATTAGCATATGTCCATGAGCCAGAGGCTTAAAAAAAAAATCAATCCAAACCTTAAGAAATCAAGCAACAAACCAAAAAGAAACACAGCAGTTCTTGATTTACAATTTGCATCTGTAATGCATTCCAATAGTTTTTAGCAAGTTGTATGTAAGACTGAATTTTTCTATTATAAAAATGTTTTCCATAATGTTTATTTTCTATGAAAGCCTGAAAAATAACATAAAGCATCTCCATTTACTAGCTCTACTAGTGGAGCAGTGGTTAGGCACTCAGCTGCTAACTGAAAGGCCTGCAATTTGAAACCACTAGCCCCTCTGAGGAGAAAGATGTGGCAGCTTGCTTCCATAAAGATTTACAGCCTGGGAAACACTATGGGGCAGTTCTACTTTGTCTTATATAGTCACTGTGAGTCAGAATTGACTTGATAGTAATGGGTTAGAGTTGTTGTTTTGTGCCATCGAGTCACTTCAGACTCATAGAGACCGTATGTACAACAGAACAAAACACTGTCTGGTCTGCCCATCCTCAAAACTGTTGCCGTGTTTGAGCCCATTGTTGCAGTCACTGTACCAATCCATCTTGTTGAAAGTCTTCCTCTTTTTCAATGACCCTCTGCTTTACCAATCATGATGTCCTTTTCCAGGGTCTCGTCCTTCCCGATAACATGTCCAAAGTATGTGAGACATAGTCTCACCATCCTTGCTTCTAAGGAGCATTCTCGCTGTACTTCTTCTGAGACAGACTTGTTCATCCTTCTGCCAGTTCATGGTATATTCAATAATCTTCAGCAATGCCATCACCCAAAGGCATCAATTCTTCTTCAGTCTCCCTTATTCATTGTCCAGATTTTGGGTTAGAGTAGTCCTAGGAAAACACAATGATATTTCAATTTGGGATGTCAATCACGTTTTCCTCCCCTGGTGTAGCCTCAGCTACGGGAGTAGTAGAAACCAGTTGCCTTCCAGTAAATTGTGACTCATGGTGGTTTGCATCACCCAGAGACTCCTAGGAGTAGTGTGGTCCCTTCATACACTCAATTTTAATAGTAGAAATTTTACTGATAGAACTTTAACAGTAGAAACAAGATTCCAAGACTCCAGCTACAGGTGGCCAAGAAGAGAAGAGGTCATGGGATCCCCAGTCAAAACAGGGAGAAGCTCTGTATTCAGTGTTCACGTTGAAACACAAGAGAGTAGAGTATCTGAGCTGCTAAAGCAGGGACATGAGTACCCAGCAAAACCATAAATATATGCCATATGTATATGCAAAGCATTAATAAATCAGAAAGATTGGAGTCAGGTGCATCCTGGTTCTCTCTTCAAGGAGATCTCTGTTCTCTTAGGTTTTTTTTTTTTTTTTTTTGTCATTGTTGTTCTATCTTTTCATCTTGTCATTGTTGTTCTATCTTTTCATCATTAACACTCACCACAATGAAGGCCTGAGGGTAGTATGTGCAGGGGTGGGGGGGGTTGAAAATGAATATAGCCGTGTTTGCCACAATTCTGGCTATCAAACCTTAGTATTTTAAGAAGCACCATAAAAATCCCTGTATACTCTTGGACTTATATTTTTTCCTGGCTAAACTATATAAATTGGGCAGAGTTTACAGGCAGATTGTTCACCAAATTTTTCTAATGCTTATTATAAACTAGGCAGTAGGGACAGAGAAGGGGTATAGTGTTGCTTCATCCATGCAGAAAACCCAGGTTCGATTCCCGGCCAATGCACTTCATGGGCAGCCCATCTATTCATCAGTGGAGGCTTCCTTGTGGCTGTGATGCTTAACAGGTTTCAGTGGCACTTCCGGACTAAGATAGACTAGACAGCGAGGTTTGGCAATCTACTTCTGAAAATCAGCTAGTGAAAAAACCTGTAAATCACCAAGTTCTGCTTCCTTTGGGCATGGGGTCACCATGAGTCAGGGGTCAACTCATCTACAGCCAACAACAGGGATATGGAAGTAGGAAAAAAAATACCAAACAAACATCCTTGACCTTTTAGAGCCTGCCTTCCAGGGTCAGCTCATATCCTATCATTGCAAAATTAAAATATTCTTTTAATGCCCCCCTTTTAAAAATACGTTAGTTATTTTAGAGTTGCTCTTTGTTTCCTTTCTTGGTAGCATACAACTTCCGGAACATGTTTTATTCTTCTTTTAAATTAATGTCTAAGTTATATTGTTACTCACAGAATTTTGTGAGACTTGAAAACGTATTATTTTCAGGGAGATTTGAGAAGGAAGAGGAAAATGTCGGCTTTATAACAAAAAAATGCTCGTTCGCCACCTAGAGGCCAACTTGGACATCACTAGATTGTTCTGTCCTCCACTGTTTCTGCAGCAAAATAGAGCTCAAAGTCCTGAAGTGTAGCCTCATGGTCAAGCCCACTGTGTGGTTTAGCAGGAAGATTATGTGACAGAATCACACACAAGAAAAATCTCAGCACAGTGACTGCCACACAGAAAACAAGCAATAAATAGTTGTTTTTTAAAAAGTATCAAATATTGTAATATAGTCAGATATATTTAAACCTAAAGCTCACAGCCTTCATTTCTGGCTTATCAGAAATGAAGGCTGTGAGCTTTAGGTTTAAACCTTCTTGAATCCTCTACAATTCATCCCTTATATCAGTTCGCCATACGGTTGTTTCTATCCCACTCTCTAGTAGGAAACTGTAAGCTTCCTGAGAGTGTCAATTCTTCTTCACCTATAAAACCCATCTGGTTTCTGAAACACTATTTGTGATGAAGCTAGCACTCAAGAAATCTTTTTGGAATTGGACAAATAGTGAGATGCCTGAAAATAAAAGCTAAAAAATGCTTGGTTGAGTAGATATTTTCACAGATCCCCAAATTCTTATTTTAATGAAGTTACAAATAAGGTTAGAATTTTAAGACTGAAATTACAAAGATGATATGAGCTATGTGTTTGCCCATTTGAAATAACATTTCATCATATGAAAATCATGAGATTCTCACAGAACTTAGCAGTTGCAATTATTTTATTTCTCGTGTGATGTTTATGTAATCGGTGATGTAGCTGGCATTGCACAACTCACAATACCACAAGTTTGTCCTAGTTGACAAACAAGATGACGTTCAGTAAAAAAGTTTTTCACTAAGGAAAGCGAGATGCCCCAGAGAGTGTGGAGGCTGCAGTTCTTTCTTTTGGGTTAATGTGACCCATTAATATATTTAAGAGTCTCTGGTGCATTTAAAGTTACACTTAAATTCTGCATAGATTAAAAAAAAAAAAACTTCAAAAAATGTCATAATCCATTTTAAAGGAAATTCAGAAATTAAAGCAAGGGAGACCCCTTGTGGACTGATTCTGTCATCAGGTACAATAAATTTTCAGTTGAATGATTTTACTGATATTTATGAGAAAAAATTCAATACTGACTGAAATAACAATAATTTATTTCCAGGGGAATTCCATCAGAAATACACTACAAACTCGTTTGTCACATGCATTTATATTTACATATTGGATACAATGTAACATAATTCTAAAGCCAGCACTGCTTGAACGAATCCTGAATTTGGCAAAAACGCTGTCCTATCCCTAAGTGGTTTCTCCAACAAAGCCACCCAGGAGATTTACTCTAGAATCAATGGCTCATTCGAGTACAGGAGGCGTGATTAGCATTGAAAGTCAAACGTGTTTCTCTACAGGATAGTGAATGTAAACAAAGGTAAGTGAATTTATTGGCGAATTCAGTTTGTTTGACAAATGGTTAGCTGTTATTTAAAAATGCCACTGTTTGTCTTGCTATCTAGAAAGCCTCTTTAAAGGATACATAGAAATATATTCTATTAGCTTAGAGAAATCTTTCTAGTCTTTGAAGATCATAATGAAGTAAAAAAAGGCGTAAGTAGATTTATAAGCTGTGACATAGAAACAAATGCGCTTCCTTTAGCCTAAACTCCTCTAGCTCTCATCTCCACTAAGATCGTAAAAGCAAACTTTTTTTAAAAAGTCTTGGTTTATTTTTTCCCATCTATCTTGGCTCCCCTTTGGCACTATGTTTGAACTGAATATATATGTTTATTAAAGTCAGCAAACATAGTTACCAAAGTAACAGAGGCATGCACATTCTAGTAATAGTCTATAATTTATAGAATTCATATTACATTAGAAAATTGCTCAGATGTTAGCAGGTAGGTGTAAACTCCATTTGATTTATTTCCCTTGAATATGATCCTGATCTTCATTACAGATCTCCTTTTGTGTATTCTTTTCTTGGTCAGCTCTACTTATTGTCTGTGGTTCTTAGAAGCACAAAAAAAACGCTGTTTAAAATCACACAAATGACAGCAATCCCCTCAACACTAAGAAATTATCATAATTTCTCTCCAGTGCAGATTTCTTTTTTTTTTTTTTTTAAGTATAATAATTCCACAAAGGGAAGGAAACAACGGAACAGTGACAGAGTGGCAGCTAAACCACTCTGAATACAAAATGAGTCTCCAGTCAGGAGTTCAGAAGCAGCCTATGAGCTGGGAGATGTGAGGGGAGTACCAGGTTGAGAGGATGAGTGATTCTGGCACATAGAGGGATTTTTGAGAAATGTTGCTCTGTGGGAAATCACTGGAATTTCAATTTTAGGTTTTCTACTGTGTGACTGTGCCACTCTTCTTATTACCACGAGACCTCTGCGAAAGTTACCAAGTCAAAAATGGTTGCATGGGTGTTGTTTTGAGGAAAGCAAAGACACTGAGTGGAAATGCTTGGCTAATTACCTCAGGGACAAAGAAGGATCCAGCAATGGGAAGTGCAATGAGACAGATGGCACTTCCAATAGGAGCAGAAAATCAAGTGAAAAAATGAGTATCGGAGCATAATCAGAGCATAAGCCCTGGAAAATTCCAAGAAATATTGGGGACTATTTGACTCCTATGGACCTGAGTCACTGGACAGGATAATCCCAGGAGATAGCTGAATTCCACAATCATTGTAAATTCCTCTAGTCCAGGCTATTATAAGGGAGTCCCCGTGGTACAACAGTTAAGCCCTTGGTTACTAACCAAAAAAAGTTGGCAGTTCAAACCCACCAGTAGCTCCTTGGGAGCAAAGACTTGGTGATCTGCTTCTGGAAAGATTTCAACCTAGGAAACCCCATGGGGCAGTTCTGCTGTGTCACGTTGACACATTATGAGTAGGAGTCCATTCAATGATACCTAACAACAGACTATTGTAATAGCCTTACAATTGTTCTGCTTAAACCCCTAGCTGCCTACGAAGCTATCATATTATTTTAACTCCCTGACTAAAATGGTTCAGTGATTTAAAAACATTCTTAAGGTATCTGCTGAAGCCTCTTCCTCATACACTACATCATAACTTTGCCTTTAAACTCTAGCCGTTTGGACCTATCATCCTCTCTAATATGCCAAACTCCATTACACCTCAGAGCCAGGGCCTATGGGGTTGTCTATTCCTTGAATGCTGTCATGGATTGAATTGTGTCCCCCCAAAATAAGTGTCAACTTGGTTAGACCATGATTCCTAGTATTGTGTAGTTGTCCTCCATTTCATGATTGTAATTTTATGTTAAAGAGGGTTAGGGTGGGATTGCAACAACCTTACTAGGGTCATATACCTGATCCAGTGTAAAGGGAGTTTCCCTGCACCACCTTTTATCTTATAAGAGGTAAAAGGAAAGGGAAGCAAGCAGAGAGTGGGGACCTCATACCACCAAGAAAGCAGCCCTGAGAGCAGAGGTCTTCCTTTGGACCTGAGGTCCTGGAGGAGCTCCTTGACCAGAGGAAGATTAACGAGAAGGACCTTCCTCTGGAGCTGACAGCGAGAGAAAGCCTTCCTCTGGAGCTCACACCCTGAATTTGGACTTGTAGCCAACTATACTGTGAGAAAATAAATTTCTCTTTGTTAAAGCCATCCACTTGTGGTATTTCTGTTATGTAGCAGCCCTTTTTTTAGATGACTAAGGGAAACCCTGGTGGTATAGTGGTTAAGAGTTATGGCTGCTATCCAAAAGGTCAGGAGTTCGAATCCACCAGGTGCTCCTTGGAAGCCCTGTGGGCAGTTCTACTCTGTCTTATAGGGTCACCATGAGTCGGAACTGACTCGGCAGTAATGAGTTTTTTTTTTTTTTTTAAATGGCTAAAACAAATACTTCCTTATCTAACTTATGAAAGCATTCTCTTTACATCTCTACTTCCTTTGCAACTGGCAGATAGCTCACTACTAACAAGGCATCTATTTCATCTTTGGACCAGTTTTGTGCAATACATCCACTTATTCTGTATTCCTCTGGCCCATTACAAGGTAAATCCACTTCATTATGCCGTCTCTCATTTTAACAACGTTAATGAAAAAGGAGACTTCTGATGGACCATCACTTGGCATCTCTCTCTGCCACACCTTCTATGACTGCCTGTAAGAACAATATCGCAGACATCTTAACTTTACAATGTGCTTGCTGAGACTGCCCTTCTCCCTGGCCACACACCATCCATGGTCCTGGGAAGCTGTAGTTGTTCAGAAGTGCATTTCATAAAGCCATGTAATCACTAATTTAGCTTGAATTGATAGACTACCTTCCTTCAAGCAATTTTCAAGACTAATCTCATCATGCCTTATTCATATCTCACTACCTTCCAGAAGCCCAACTCCTAACAATTCATCTTCCTTATCTGGGTAGCCCCTAATATGAGCTTAACCAAATCTTTCCCCTGTAATCTCTGAAATTCTTGTGGCATAACCAACACATCTCTATAATCCTCAAACTCATTCAAATTTTCTATCACCTTATTACCTTAACTGAAACTTGCTTCCATGAGAATATTATTTCCCCATGGCATTCTAAGGAGGCTTGTTTTTCCACATACCCAAAATCAAGTTAGAAAATGTTCTTACCAAAAGACTCGAAAGATACAGTTAAGAATCACTACGATGAAATGGAGGATATTGTATAGTAACTACATCTATGTACCTTGGCTATTTCCAACATCCTCTCTTTTTTTCATGCCCCAAATACCAAATAAATTTCTTGTGAACACATACATTTTCTTCTTCAGATTACTAGTGTACGAGGAGACAAAAAAGAAATAGATGTTAACACCTACTAATCAATAAAAAAAACTCTTGATTTCTCTTCTAGCCTGCAATGATTTCTAAATTAAGTGATGTTTTTGATGACTTCTAGCATTGTAGATAATAATGCATTTTTAGAGTAATATGTTTTTCTCCACAAGAGGTTGAAATTCAACACCTAGATAATGGCCATCCAACACAGACTCTTGAAGAAATTGTTTCCTCCACATAGGCACTGACTATAAAAAATAACCAGTGGCTTCTACATGGAGCCCTTGTGGCACAGTGGTTAAATGCTCGGCTGCTAACCACAAGGCCAGCAATTTGAACCTACCAGTGGCTTCTACTTCAGGTATAAAACAGAAGCACACAAATGAACATCTAAAACAACAGTAGCCATAGTGTTTAAGTCATCAGTTTGAAGCACCTGGAAAACCTCAGCACCCAGCCATTATTCAGAAAAGACTGGAAATGTACATGAAAGTAGAAGAGGTGTTACTCAAGAAGGATGAAAATCATTCAGAAATAACCTATAGCAAATGTCAGCACAGAGGATGGAAAGAGTATGTGGAAACTAGTTTGAAAACTGTAATTCTTGGTAGATAGTGAGGTGATAGCAGATTTCTTTAATTTGGTACAAAGGTTAATGCATTCGGCTACTGATCAAAGGTTGGAGGTTTGAGTCCACCTAGAAGCACCTCAGAAGCGGGGCCTAGTGCTCTATGCCTGGAAAATCAGCCACTGAAAACCCTATGGAGCACAGTTCTACTAACACATGGAGTCACGGGGAGTAGGGGTAGATTTTAAAGCAACTGGACTGGTTTTGGTTACAAGTCTCTAATTTGTTTAACTCTTTATCACCATCTTACCTTTCTGAAAACTGGCTTCCAGGAGAAGACTATTTCCCTGCAGCCTTCTCAAGAGGAGGGTTGGCTGGTTCACAGCCATGTGCCTCAGGATCCGGAGGTGGGAGAGTCGTCCTGCTTGCGTCTTCTTGCAACTTTCAATCTATTTTTATCCTTTGCTCTTCCATCCACTCATGGTCTTGAAGGGCTTGCCACAGCTATCATAAGCTGACCCATCAATTATTTCTCTTCATTTACTGAAGACACTAACTCTTGCTTTTTTTTTTCTTTTCGCTCTCTCTCAAACCCTACTTTTATCATCATTCTCAGTAACATCAAGAGCTTTGGACATTTCAGCAAACAATAATAGCTAACACTTTATAGTGATTACAATAGTCCAGGCACAGTTCTAAGAAGTTTACATAGATACACTCATTTAGGAACCATTACTGTCTCCATTATACAAATGAAGAACCCGAGACACAGAGATGATAAGTAACTCATTTGGCTTCTCTAATGAGAGAAATGGAAAGATTTGAACCCTAGAGACCTGGCTCCAGTGTCTATCTATACTCTTAGCCACTAACCTCTATGTGATGATCACAATTTTTGCCATTTGAATGTGGTTGTCTTGTACATCCACACTAATCCCTCCAGCAAAAGAGCTTTTCTTTTCCCTAGATTTGGCAAATTCAAGAATCTTCACATTATGGTTATTCTCTTTCTAGTTCTTCTGAGCTATTAATCTCCAAAAATAGGTTTTATTATTTCCAGTGTGAGATGATCAAGACGAACTAGAGTGGGGCAAATTTCTCTCCTTACATTGATACTACAAGCAGAGAAATTTGCCCCTGGTGGCACTGTGATTTAGAGTTCAGCTGCTAACTAAAAGTTCGGCAGTTTGAATCCACCAGCCACTCCATGTAAACCTTATGGGGCAGTTCTAATCTTTCCTACAGGGTCACTGTGAGTTGGAATTGACTTGAAAGCAACGGGTTTTGGTATATGGAGACTAGCTGTCAGATTAACATGGTCTTAGTTTGCAGAAAAATTTTATCAGCTATGCCATACGTTCAATCTCCAAATGATAATCTCTTTTTCACTAGTTACTTGTTTAATAATCCACATTTTAATACTCATATATTTTACCTTGTCTTGTTCCAAAAAAGAGATAAAATCACAAATCTTTATACATGTAATACAGAAACATAAAATTAATTTCAATAATTACAATAAAATCAATCTATGGTGAAATAAATGAGAATGCAAAGTATAGTTTTCATTGAAGTTAATATACAAAATGAGTTATGACTCTAAATATTCACTTAAAGTATGACATAATTTTGTGTCTGTGATTTTTAGAAGCCAGTATAAAGGGGAAAATACAATATGCTAAACAATTCACAGTGTTCCTAAGAATAAACTGAGTAATTTTCTCAGGGGAAGGACAACTTTCAATAAAAGTTAGATGACAGAGAAGCTTCCCCAATGGTCCAAATTAAGAAGACACTATAGAATATTACAAACAACAAAATCAAAGCAACTCTGCTGCAAGTGGAAACCTTGGTGGTGTAGTGATTAAGAACTTGGCTGCTAACCAAAAGGCCGGCAGTTAGAATCTACCAGGCACACTTTGGAAGCCCTATGGGGCAGTTCTACTTAGAACCGACACAACAGCAATGGGTTTGTTTTTTTGGTTTTTGATGCTGAAAGTACAATAAAGGAGATTGTGTTTAAAATATCCCCCAAATATAGGCTAATGGCCTTCACTAATGGACAAATGAGTAAACTTCTCCAAAGGAACAATGTAATACAGTTTTTGTAATGATATTTAATTTTATTTCTCATTTCTTCACTTTTTTCAATTTGTTGTATACTAGATATGTTCCATTCCCCACATACCCATTTCTAAAATTCTTGCAACCTAGAGTTGGTGTATTAGAAAAAGAACTAAGAACCATTGCTTTCAATTTTTAGAAGAGAAATAATAGTGTTGTTACATTGATTATATAGCATTAAATAGTGGTTAACAGTGAAAAGGACTTGAAGCACTTACTAATGAAGATCAAAGACCACAGCCTTCAGTATGGATTGCACCTCAACATAAAGAAAACAAAAATCCTCACAACTGGACCAATGAGCGACATCATGATAAATGGAGAAAAGATTGAAGTTGTCAAGGATTTCATTTTACTTGGATCCACAATCAACAGCCATGGAAGCCACAGTCAAGAAATCAAACAATGCATTGCATTGGGTAAATCTGCTGCAAAGAACCTCTTTAAAGTGTCTAAAAGCAAAGATGTCACCTTGAAGACTAAGGTACGCCTGACCCAAGTCATGGTATTTTCAATCGCATCATATGCACATGAAAGCTGGACAAAGAACGAGGAAGACCGAAGAAGAATTGACGCCTTTGAATTGTGGTGTTGGGGAATAATATTGAATATACCATGGACTGCCAAAAGAACGAACAAATCTGTCTTGGAAGAGGTACAACCAGAATGCTCCTTGGAAGCAAGGATGGCGAGACTGTGTCTTACATACTTTGGGCATGTTGTCAGGAGGGATCAGTCCCTGGAGAAGGACATCATGCTTGGCAAAGTACAGGGTCAACAGAAAAGAGGAAGACCCTCAACAAAGTGCATTGACACAGTGGCTGCAATAATGGGCTCAAGCATAACAATAATTGTAAGGATGGAACAGATAGGGCAGTGCATAGGGTCGCTATGAGTCAGAAACAACTTGATGGCACCTAACAACAACAGTGGTTAACAGTAAGTGAGTTGAAGTTGGAGGCCTGAGTTGAAATATCAGCACTTTACATTATAATTAAGGCCATCGCTCTGGTGTTAAATTTCCTACATTTAAGCCCAGACTCTGATGTTTAGTAGCTGCGTGACATCGGGCAAAGCTTACTTTTCTATACCCCAGTTTCATCATTTGCACAGTTGGGATAATATTAGTACATAACTCATGAAGTAGTAATAAGAATTAAGTTTATTATATGTAAATCAGTTATAGTATAGTGACTGGCAAAGGGAAAATTCAATAAATATTAGCTGTGAGGATTATGATGATTAAAGCAAACCAAACACCAAACCCATTGCCATAAATTCGATTTCAAGTCATAATGACCCTACAGGACAAAGTAGAACTGCCCCGTATGGTTCCCAAAGAGCACCTGGTGGATTCAAACTGCCAGCCTTTTGGTTAGCAGCCAAGATCTTAACCATTACATCACCAGAGCTTCCACTTGCAGCATAATTGCTTTGATTTTGTTGTTTATAATATTCCATGGCATCTTCTTAATTTAGACCATTGGGGAAACTTCTCTGTCAACTAACTTTTATTGAAAGTTGTCCTTCCCCTGAGAAAATTACTTGATTTATTCTTAGGAACACTGTGAATCACGTAGCATACTGTATTTTCCCCTTTATACTGGCTGCTAAAAATCACAGAGACAAAATTATGTCTTACTTTAAGTGAATACTTAGAGTCATAGCTCATATTTTGTATATTAACTTCAGTGCAAGCTATACTTTGCATTCTCACATTTCACTGTAGATTAATTTTATTGTAATTATTTAAATTAATTTTATCTTTCTGTATTACATGCATAAAGATTTGTCGTTTTATATCTTTTTTGGAACAAGACAAGATAAAATATATGAATATTAAAATGTGGATTATTAAACAAGTGATTAGTGAAAAAGAGATTATCATTTGGAGATTGAAAGTACGGCAGTTTGAATCCACCAACCACTCCGTGGAAACCCTATGGGGCAGTTCTACTCTTTCCTGTAGGGTCGCTATGAGTTGGAACTGACTCGAAAGCAATGAGTTTTGGTATATGGACACTAGCTGTCATATTAATGTGGTCTTAGTTTGCAGAAAAAGATTTACAGACTTGTAAACCCTGTGGAGCGCCTGGAAAACTCTGTCCTACAAGGTCACCTGTTTCAGAATCAACTCAATAGTAATCCAAAACCAAAACCAGTGCCGTCGAGTAGATTCTGACTCATAGCTGCCCTATAGGACAGAG
This sequence comes from Loxodonta africana, assembly GCF_030014295.1. Classification (NCBI taxonomy): domain Eukaryota; kingdom Metazoa; phylum Chordata; class Mammalia; order Proboscidea; family Elephantidae; genus Loxodonta; species Loxodonta africana. The sequence continues at coordinate 15,064,904 of NC_087358.1, read as the reverse complement.
TAGAATTGCCCTGTAGAGTTTCTATGTCCTCAGGCATTTGCAGCTTGGAACAAGGGTACCCAATGCAGTGCCTCCCTGGGGCCTGGACAAGGCAGGGTTCCTCCACAAATCTCATTGGCCACCTACCTTGAGTGTGCTGATCACTTGGTCTGGTCAGTACACTGCCTTTGCTGGTAAGATCAGGGCTTCAGGTAGGCCTCAGTGTAGGTGAGAAGGAGGATCAGTGAGGCAGAGGACCAAGTTACTAGCCAACAGCAAAGGCATCTTTTGACATTTCCTATGAGTGACTGGATGGTCCAAAAACTTACCTTGATCACATTCAACTATATTTTAAATCTCATTTGAGGGTCATTTGTGAAACATCAAGTACTTTAAAATCAACTGCATACAGTGTGTGTGTTGTATGTTGGGGACTAGGTGAATTTGTGAAGAGAATTAGAAGTTTAGACAGGTAGTCAATAGTACACGCATCTTATTTACATGCCATAATGAAAAACTTGGCTTCATTGTTTAGCCTACACATCTCAAGAATGACTGTTTAGAATCGTTGGTGATCATAGGCCCTAACTCTAAAATTTCATAGTTAATAGATTTCAGGGAGGGTCTATTTCAGACAAAAACAAACTGGGAAGAAAGGCCTAGAGGTCTACTTCCAAAATTAGCCAGTGAAAAACTTACGTATAACAACAGAACATTAACTGACATCCTTGCTTCAGACACGTCATCAGGAGGGATCAGTGCTGGAGGAGGACATCGAGTTTGGTGAAGGAGAGGGCCAATGAGGGCAAGGGAGACCCTCGGTGAGATGGTTTAGCACAGTAGTAGCAACAATGGACTCAAACATGCTGGTGGTTGTGAGGATGCAGGACCAAGCAATGTTTTGTTCTGCTGTATGTGAAATTTCCACGAGTATGAGCCAACTAGACAGCAACTAATAACAACAAAGGATGAGTCTGGGTATCAGTATGTTTTTAAGTTTCCCAGATCTGATATCTAGCCAGCATTAAAAGCCACTGCTTCAGGCAATGAGACCCAGCATAGGATTTTAATTAGCTATGTAACATGATGTGACTTGCCTTTTAGAAAGGTCTGTAAGCACGGTGGAATAGAAGAGGCAAAATTATTAGAAAACACCAAATTTTTAGAAAACAATCTAAAACCAATAAGCAAAACACAGCTAGTTGAGAGGAAATATACCTCTGACTCCTTCTCTGCATTATTTGTTATCGACTTGTAAATTTAGTTGTTCACACATCAAAGAAGACCACTCATTGTGTTTTGAATTATGTGGCTTCTAAGGTCCCAACTCACTCTCACATACAGTGAATTTTAGTTCCTGGATTTAAATATGTGTTTCATATTGAACATTACATTATACATGGGTTAATTATTACATAATTAGATTTCTATACACTATATAAAATTATATTTTTGTCCTTTTAGAAACAGCTGTGTTCATTAAAACCATGAGTAATAAATTATTTTAAAAAGTTATAAATCATATTATATAAATTATAAAACACAGGTTGCTGATTAGATGCAACATTAAGACACACTTTACCTAATTTATGGAATATCAAACGAGACAGTGAAATATATGGAGAAAAAAGTCCAGCACTGGACTTAGTATGGAAAGAAAATAAAGGAAAACCCCATTTTCTTTTTCTACCTGCTGTCTATCAGTTTGTCACACTGTGGTATCTTGCATGTTGCTATGATACTGGAAGCTATGCCACCAGCATTTCAAATCCCAGCAGGGTCACCCATAGTGGACAAATTTCAACAGAGCTTCCAGGCTAAGACGGACTAGAAAGAAAAGCCTGATGATCTACTTCCAATAATTAGCCAATGAAAATTCTATGGATCACAACAGAATATTTTCCAATATAACGTTGTAAGATAAACCCCCTAGGTTAGAAGGCACTCAAAATACACAATGACCTTAACAATGGACTCAAGAATACCAACGACCATAAAGTTGGTGCAGATGGTGCAGGACTGGGCAATGTTTCACATTGTTATACATGGAGTCAACACGAGTCAGAGCCGACTCAACAGCAACTAACAACAATCGTATTTTTAATCTTGGATGATTTTACACATAGGTAAACCCCCCCAAAATTGTACCTACCGCCATCCAATCGACTGTGACTCCTAGCAACCCTAAAGGATAGAGTAGAACCACCCCATAGGGTTTCCAAGGCTATAAATCTTTACAGAAGCAGACTGCCGTATTTTTCTCCCTCAGCTGTTGGGCTCTAACCATGGATCTTTTGGTTAACAGTTGAGCATTTTAATGGCTATACCACACATAGGTAAATATTTATTGATGATGGTGGGAGAAAAACATTCCTCCTAAAATTTTTTTCTCTATCACTAGAATTAAAGTTCACCATTCATTTATAGGAGCCCTGGTGGCACAGTGGTTAAGAGCTCAGATGCTAGCCAAAAGGTCGGCAGTTAAAATCCATCAGCCACTCCTCGGAAACCCTATGGGATGGTTCTACTATAGCAATGGGTTTGGTTTTTGGTTTTATTCATTCATGTGGGTGAAGGAACTGTTCCAATTTCAATTAATAAAAGTCAAGAAAGGGAATAATCATTAAACTGTATCAGCTGTTAAAGCTTCTTCAAGACATGAGGAAAGTTGGGAGGTATTTTTTATTGTCCGCTCCCCAACCTCCACTGATGTCTGCCCTTGTTACTAGGCACCGGGAAAGTTCTAAGCAGAATGTTCACTGTAGGTCTATGTTGTCTGTGGTAACAACAGGATCCTGGCAAACTGAGGTGACTCAGCAGTGGCTTTAGCAGCTTCAGGGGATCCACTGACAACCATGATGTTCTGCATGATGTTTATCATGGATGTCAGTGGCAGTATGGCCAAGGTGCCTTGCCTGGGCCTGATCACCAAAAATGCTGTTGGAGGAACTGATTTTTATAGTCGTAGTGGGAGCCTTGTCTGATCGTGATAAGCTGGATAGGATCTTCAAAGCCACAGAATAAAGTTTATTTAAGAGAAAGAGAATTAAGAGACAATGCCGAGGGCCTGAAAATTCGCCACTGGGGAGCTTCCCAACCAATGACCCAGAATGTTTACAGGTGTGGAAAGATATTTCTTAGCTTTTTAGTCAGAGCCTTGGTAGCACAGTGGTTAAGAGCTATGGCTGTTAACCAAAAGGTTGGAGGTTCAAATCCACCAGTTGCTCCTTGGAAACCCTATGGGGCAGTTGTATTCTGTCTTATAGGGTCTCTATGAGTCGAAATCAACTTGACATCAATGGGTTAACTCTTTAGGCAGCCAGGAATGGCCTAGGGTGGCCACAGTCACTTTATTTATAAAGTTATAACTAAAAGAGCTTATGCGTTATGCATTCAAGAGACAAGTTTAAACTACACAAATGAAAAGGTTAGCGGTAGAAAGCAGACTATAAAAATAAACAAACTGCTAATCCAGGATAGAGAGTATCTTAGGGAACATCTTGGAAGTAGAAAGGAAGGTGAAACTGAAAAAGAAAGACAAACTGCAACCGAATTAGGAAGGTGCTGAGACCAACAAAGAGTTGTGAAGTTTTAGAACTAGAAGAAATCTTAGGAATTATCTATATAATTAGCCTGGGTGAGCACTGGGACTGGAAATTAAAACCTTCTCCAAGTTCAAAGATCTTTTCTACTGCACATTGCTACTTTCCCTTTACATGAAATATTTTCTTAGAATGTATTAAACATACCCCAAGACACACCCTCTAGACTTGTTTTAGACCAATACCAGTTATAAAGCATTGGAATTATGGCTAAAAATGCATTCAGGGTTTTTCTCTCTAGTATAGTATAGACTCGAGCTTAAGCATAATGAAATCCACTCTGTATAACAGAAAAAATGTTCGCCTTCCCATGGATTTCCATTTTTGTCTCTAAAGTAGGAATTCTCCCCACTTCAAAATTACAGGGAAGTGTAGGTAAGAGCTTTAGTCTTCAGAGCTCCTGACCTCTGGCTGCATATCATTGCCACTACCTACAAAAAAAAAAAAAACAGCAAATTTGTCCCACTCTAAGATATTCTAAGTGGGTGAGCCATGGTTGAGAACCATTGTATGCATGGACTTAGAAGGAAAGATCTACAGGCCTCCCTTTTTGCCCATCTGCAACACACAGCTGCCACCCACTAGCTGCATGATCTAAATCAACCATTACCTATCTACAGATCCCAATAACACTTGGCTGGGTCATTCCAAGGTCTAGGCTTGAGGGAAAGTGTTATGAATCATATTTGGCCACAAACCAAGGAATGATATTGAATGTATTTACACTTTTTGTGTGATCTCTTTCTTAATCTATCAATTGGTTCACTACAAGAGGGAAAAAAAGTGGTACTATCTGTGATCACCTTCAAAACCCAATTGTCAAGGTCTATAATATCCAGAGAAAAATATTTTGCTAACTTGTTAAATGAGATGTCACTTTTTTTTAACACATATTTCTCTTTTCTTTAAGGTAGTATGCCCAAGTAGAATGCAAAAAAAAAAAAAATTTCAGCCAAGATAAAAAGAGAGATCATTAAATTATGTCAGATTTACATACAATTTACACTAACAGATCTTAACGCCACCTCTGTTTTTTTTAAATATGTGAATGGAGGAAACACAGACACATAGATACATATATATAAGCATACATACGTAAATATATATGGATATTTTATCTCAATTATATACACAAAAATACATATTGATATCTTTAAGTGTATGCCTTCCAGATGATCAAAATGAGCAAAGAGACTACATATACAAAGAAATGCTATCTAAACTATCCAGTAGTGAAAATTTGAATATGCTCTATGTATTGATTTCCAGAAGGAAATCAACAATTTGCTTTTATAGCTTGAGTAATGTAGCCTTTAGGTTTTCTTAAAATTGACTGTTTATTCAAACTCATTTTTCAAGTTTAGATCTACATTTTTATTAATGTTTTTAGCTAAATACATAAACTGTATTAAGAACATTTTATAAAACCCCTTTCAAGTGTGTGGCCAAGACACTCTACATAAATTATACTGAATATTAAAAAGGAAAAATCATGTTTCTGGTAAATTAGGTATTTAAAAAAATTTGAATTTCTAATAAAATGTGTGTCCATATAATACACACACACATACACACTATATGTAATATATATATAGTTTATTCAGTGAGTACAGTTTGTGGGTTTTTTGTCAATTTAAGTTTGCTTGGATTTTAACGGAAACATAAAAACCCACCAAATCCACTATCTTCAAGTCGATTCCAGCTCAGAGTGACCCTATAGGACAGAGTAGAACTGCTCCATGGGGTTTCCAGGTCTGTAAATCTTTTATGCAACAGACTGTCATATTTTTCTCCTGTGGAGCAACTGGTGGGTTCAAACTGCTGACCTTTTGGTTAGTAGCCCAGAACTTTAACCACTGCACTACTAGGGCTCCTCAATGAACACAGAAAATACTGCAAATTTAATTTATGTGTATATAACCAAATATTCATTGCTTTTGAGTTGATTCTGACTCATAGCGGCCAGGTAGGACAGTGTAGAATTACCCCATAGAGTTTTCAATGCTGTAAATGTTTAAAGAAGCAGAATGCTAAATCTTTTTCCCACCAGTCTTATAGTAGGTAGCCAAGCACCTATCCACTGCACCACCACAGCTCCATATATATATATATATATATATATACCCCTACTCCTCACTTATTGACATAGTTAGGTTCCAAAGGCCAGTTAGGTTCCAAAGACCAGGCCATTATGTGAAAATAGGCATTATGCAAAAATGAATGATGACCACATTAGATAACAAAATATTATGATATTATGTGGGAAACATGTGTCCCTCTGGACCCAAAAGACAGAAAATGTAGGTGGACACTCTGTGTCCCTTTGGTCATGAAAGCATTATCGGCAAACTTATATATTAATGATATAAGTTGTGCATTAATGGCACAAAATAGTTGAATAGTAGATGTTTCACAATTGTCATAAATGTAAAATACTGGGTAACAAGATAGTCGAAAAGTGAAGAGTAAGTATATATACATACATATATACATGTGTGTGTATATATATATATACACACAGTGAGAGAGAAAGAGAGAAATGTGTTAGTGCTAGCATATAGCCCTTGCATATTATGCATCAAAACTATGCTTAACACTGGTTTTAAATAGAGAATAAATCATGCAAAACTTTAGTTTAGGAATCTTTATTTACCTTGGAAATAGAATTTATCAAAGACTGTTTCTGAAAGCCATATGTTCATTACCATATTTCTTTATAGAAAATGTGTCCTGACTGTTGCCTTTTCCAGTAGTAGTCACTTCACACTGACCATTTCAAGCTTATGCTTCATCACTCCTACAATGTAATTCTCAGCAAAAGGTCAATCCATTTCTCAAGAGTATCTCAGCCTTTAGTGTCTTATTTCCTGAAGTTGCATAGAGGCACTCAGGACTGACACTGGCAAATCGTGACATCTGTCTTTGATGCCTTCTCTCCTTGGACTCCAGCATAAGTCTCTCCTCCTCAGCTGCCTCCTCTGCTTTCTTGATTCAGTCAGGAACCCAGGAGTGCTTTCTGTGCTGGCAACCTAAAGCCCTCAATAAGTGCATATATAAGCCTATGTCCTATGACCCTAGAAATATTTTCCATGACTGTAGAAATATCCCATGTTTTCTCCATCTATAATAAACTGCATCTTTCAACTCATTGCAATAATGTACAAGACTTTTAAAATATATGTATGCTAAAATAGAGCTTCAAAAAAGGATCAACTAGAGAATATTAATCCCAGTAAGTTGCCAGGTGTGGAAGTATGGGTTCAGATGGTGAGGGTGGAAAAAATTAAAAAAAAAAAAAGTTTGGGAAGTTTACAGTCACAATGCACAACAGCATATCAGAAGTCCTGTGTCTTTCGGTAAAGAGACCTTTTTAAATTTGTAATTCAAGGGCTTACTAAAAGGACTTGTCCATAAAATTATTCTTGTCATCTAACACCTATTAGCATCTGTCTTAGTCATCTAGTGCTGCTGTAACAGGAATACCACAAGCTCATGGCTTTAACAAAGAGAAATTTATTTTCTCAGAGTCTAATAGACTACAAGTCCAAATTTAGGACATCATCTCCAAGGGAAGTCTTTTCTCTCTGTGTCAGCTCTGGAGAAAGGTCCTTGTCATCAATCTTCCCTTAGTCTGGAAGCTTCTCAATGAGGGAACCTCAAGTCCAAAGGACTTGCTCTGCTTCTGGAGCTGTTTTCTTGGTGGTATGAGGTCCCCGTCTCTCGGCTCACTTCTCTCTATTATGTCTCAAAAGTGATTGGCTCAAGACACAATCTAATCTTGTAGACTGATTCTTGCCTCATTTAATAACTGCTGCCTCTCCCACCTCATTAATATCATAGAGATATTAATATCATAGAGATAGAATTTACAACATATAGGAAAATCACATCAGATGACCAATTGGTAGACAATCACACAACACTGGGAATCATGGCCTAGCCGAATTGATACACTTATTTTGGGGGGACACAATTCAATCCATGACATTCCACCCTTTAGCCCTCAAAATTTCACATCCTTGCCACATGTAAAACATATTCACCCCATCATATCATAGCAGAAGTCTTAACTCCAAGTCCAAAATCCAAAAATTCACCTTCATCTGTGAAATCTAGAATACAACTTATTTGCCTCTAAAGTACAATGGTGGAACAGGCACAAGCTAGACATTCCCATTACAAATGAGAGAAATCCAAGGGATAACAGGCACCAAGCAAGTCAGCAGAACACATTACGTTAGCCCTCAAAGCTTGAAAGTAATCCGTTCCCTGAGACCATTCACACAATGGCCCTGTCCTCCAGACTCTAGGAATTGGCCACGTTCTCCTCGGCCCTACGCTTCAGCTCCACCTTCCAGGCCCACTGGGATGGCAACTCTGCTCCCTTGGCTTTAGGCACACCATTCTCCTAGTCCATCTGAGTGGTGACTCCACTCTTAGAAACACCAGAGGCCATGGCTCCACCCTTTGAAACCCCAGAAGTCTTGGCCATACCCTATGAGACTGAGGCAGCTCGGCTACCTATGTTCCTTGTCTCTTCATCTTCTGCTTCCTGATTTATTGGCCTCTGGGCCCCTCAGACCTCATTGGCCACATCTGAGCTGCTGGGTTAAGTATTCCAAAGTTCTGTAGCTCCGTGAATAAGTGCTTAAAGGCACCCCACTCCACCAGTAAACTTAAGCTGGAAGGCAGTCAGCTCTCTTGTTCCATGGTTTGGCACTCCTAGCTCCACCAATAAGTGCTCAAAGGCACCGCACTCTGTCAGGAAGCCTTCTGCACACAGGTACTCAGGTCTCTTACTCTGTGGGTCAGCTCCAGCCCTGTCTCTCTCTGGTCTTCTGGTTCTGCTGCTGCCAATCCTTTGCTGAGGCCAGTCCTCTGCTGCTGTTTCTTACCTTCTGCACCTTCTCCAGTGTTAACAGTTCCCTCACTTCCTTCTGAGTTTTCTATCCACTCACAGTTTCAAAACTACTTCCACATTTTAGGTATCTGTTACAGCAACACCACACTCCTGGTCCCAAATTCTGTCTTAATCATCTAGTGCTGCTGTAACAGAAGTACCACAACTGGATGGCTTTAACAAAGAGAAGTTATCCAAAGTGTCAGTGTAGATAAAAGGCAGATCAGTGATGTAAAATAAGCTGTCAAGATTAAGATCAAACATATTTTCTACTATATTCCATTGCATATGTCGAGTTATATAGGATAACCGCCAAGCTTAATCCACAACACTGTTGTAAAGATTAAAAGCAATGATACACATAAAAGTGGTTTTTACACATAAGACCATTCAAGATCCCTTAATTTATAGAAATTCTCCCTGCCCCGCCACTAGCCCCTTAGCTTTGTGTTAGAACTAAAAAACAGAAAAAAACTTTCCATTATGTTATTTTAAAAAATATCTCGGCTAAAAAACGATAACAACCTTTAAACTCATCTAAACAATTACGGGGTGGGACACGGCATACAGCAGCAAAGAAGATAAAAGAGAGATAGTATCATGAGTATTAATACTGGTTTAAGACCCAATGTGTTGAATTAGTCAAGAATAAAAATATGCCAAAAATAAGCTAACTTTAGAAACCCCTATTTGGGAAAAATCAACTGATACACATTCATCTAATAACGCTGAATCAAGTGTGATAAAACTGGATGCAGAATTTTGTAGATTAAGGTCTGAGGTAAAGTCACTCTTTCTTTCAAAGTACTTCCTGAATAAATATTTTCAAAGAAAAGATGTTCGAATCTTTCATTTCTATTGTTTGTCTTTTAAAGGTACTCTTTCACAGGCGAAGTTATAAAAATGAATACAAAATGAGTTTATGTTACTATTAACATTAGATTTCTTGTTTCCTAAAACCGCCTCATTTTCACACACTATCAGCAATCTGGGGACAGGAAATGAATGTTTTGTATCCATACCCAGTGTGCTCCTAGTGCCTGGCACCTAGAGGTTTTTCAGTAAAACCTTAATAAATGAGTGAAGAGCACTAAGGCTAAATGTTAAATGGATTGCCTATATTCTTAATTAGTACCAACAGTATAAGAGGAACCATCATTTAGTGTAAATTATAAACACCATTAAACACTCTCTATACATACATACATACATAAACTCTCCAAATGATTATGTCCCCAACTCCTCATTTGTACACTAATGAAAAAGAAGCCACACAATAGAAGAAAAATCTGAATATAGTGTTATCTCTTTCATCAGTTTTTAAGGAGTAAACTTTATAGTCCAGTTTTTTAAGCAGTATTAAGGTCAGAAGGCTCCCTTTAGCTTTAGCTTTAACTGGGTACCTGAGAATAATAATAGCCAACGTTGACTTAGGACTTAAAGCGTAAGCCCCAATTCTAAGTACTTCACATACATGTTTGTAGTTAATCCTTACGTTACCGGAGAAAATGCCCTCGGTTCTTGTCTTCGCTGTAGGAAAGAATTCGAACTCTTAGACAAATAGTGCCAAGCAAGCAGAGGTTTATTAGTTAGCAGAGGGTTAATAGCAAAAGTACACTTGACCAGAGAGTGTCAAGCGGGCTACTCAGAGAGAGAGTCTGAGTGCCCTGATACTGTTGTTTTCTTAGGGCCTTATGCCCTTTTCTCCTACCCCCTCCCCCCGCCCGTTAATGTTTAACTGCCAAGTCAGGGACCCCTGTAGAGACCATTTCCTCTTTAACTTTCTCAAGTGCAAGCTCTCTCCCTTCCTCTTACATCATCCATTTCCTCCCTTTCTTTCCTGAGTGCAAGCTCTTCCCCTTACACTCACAGTAATTTTACAATTACTACTGTTGTTTTGTGTTGTCAAGTAGATTTCATCTCATAGTGACCCTACATGGCAGGGTAGAATGGCCCCATAGGGTTTTCAAAGCTGTAATCTTTATGGGAGTAGATAACCAGGTTTTTTCTCCCTAGCAGCCATTTGTGGGTTCAAACCGCTGACCTTTCAGTTAGCAGCCAAGTGCCTAACTATTGCACCACCAGCGCTCCTTTTTAGCTAACACTACTATCCCCCATTTTACAAAGAAGAATCTAGGTCAAAGACTAAGAAACTTGCTCAAGGTCACACAGACAATAAGTGAGTCTGCAGGAGCCAGGATTTGTACCCAGGCAGTGTAACTCCAGAGTCTGCTTCTCAAGTGCCACATTGTCCTGTGCGTTTACACACAAATGCTCTTTTATGTGAATTCATTCCTTTTGTTAGTAAGCTCTCATTTCCAGAGAGAAGCTCCCTGATAGAATGAGTCAGTAAGTAAGGAAGATTTGATGGAAACGTGGGAAGTCAGACAAACCTGAGAATATAGAAAGTAGGCTGCTTATACTACAGGAACAAAGGAAGGAGAATGTTGTTTAAACAAACCTTTACTAAATACATACAGAGGGTGAGGCTTTTGTACGCCATGGGTGAAACAGGCCCCAATCAACACCCCTTCCACCCTCTCTTTGTCTTGCTAACCACAAGCTTGTTTTGAGCAGGAAGTCACAGCAGGTAGTGGCTCCGTCCACTGACCAGCCCCAGTTACACCTTGAAGCATGCACACATTGAAATCACATCCTTCAACTGACCCCCCCACCCCCATTTATAGGCATGGGAAGGCTAAAAAAAAAAAAAAGGCAGAAAATTCCGGGTACCAAATCCAACCCCTTGACGCCATTGGAAACAAAAAGCTCCCCAGCCCCCTTAGTCAGCGAGCAGGTGGCCTTAAGGTCACTAGACCCCACGCATTCCTTGTATGCGCAGACAATAAACTTGCCACTTTCTGTTTCCATTGCAATCAGTGTCTGTCTTATTTCAATGGGCTAATAAGACAGGACAAGAACTCAAGTGGCATTTGGTTACATGGGGAGGAGGAGGAAGGGAAAAATTCCTTAAGGGCCTATTTTAAGGAGTACAAATAATTTATCTTTGTGTCCAATTGGTTGCTTAGCATTGCATGATCACAGTCTAAGAAGTTCTTCTTATCCATGGTTCAACTTAAACAAGCCAAACACAACAATATAACTTAACATTCAATAGCTTATGAAAAACAAAACACACACACATTCCTGGGAAGATTAAAAAAAAAAAAATAAGAGGGACTTCCAATTCATAGAGACAGAGATCATAGCCAAATACTCATCATTGTACCCTAGAAAACCTCTGATACATTAAATAGGTTTATACCCCCTCTTGAATTACATTACTCTTTTAAGAGTATTAACTAAGTAATACATTTCAGCCTCCCTCCACCACTTAAAAGAAGACAGCATATTGAAATCAAAAATGATATAAAATCGAAGAGACAATGTCACCAACACATGTGTTCCCTGCTCAACCCTCACATATTTCTCTCCCAAACATGCAACTAAAGTATATGCCTGTCCTACAAATACCAGTATGAGTTCTATCTCTTACCCTATGCTGATGCTACAATTAGAAGAGTTGAAACTTTCAGGTAAATTCACTTACTTTCAATTAAAACTTATTTCTAAATTAAATGTGGCCTCATATTATGTTCCCTTAGGGCCGTCATGGATTGAATTGTGTCCCCCAAAAGTATCTGTCAACTTGGCTGGGTCATGACTCCCAGTATTGTATGATTGTCTACCATTTTGTCTTCTGATGTGATTTCCCTACGTGTTGTAAATCCTATCACTACAATGTAATGAGATGAATTAGTGGCAGTTATATTAAGATCTACAAGATTAGATAGTATCTTAAGCCAATCTGTTTTGAGATATAAAAGACAAAAGCAAGCAGAGAGACATGGGGACCTCGCACCAGCAAGAAAACGACATCCAAACCACAGCACGTCCTTTCAACCTGGGGTTCCTGCATGAAGAAACTTCTAGTCCGGGTGAAGATTGACCAGGAGGACCTTCCTCTAGAGCCAACTGAGAGAGAAAGCCTTCCCCTGTAGCTGGCACCCGAATTTGGACTTCTAGCCTCTGAGAAAATAAATTTCTCTTTGTTAAAGCCATCCACTTGTGGTATTTCCATTATAGAGACAAAGGCATTTTTCACTTTGAGACTTCTCCCTAAAACCAGAATGAGAGGTGTCTTAAAATTGTCTTTGTATCTTCACACCATACCCACCCACAACTCCACAACTATATGTATGATATGGAGTATTTGTTGACTCTGACCCGGAAGTCATCCTATCTCTGGACTCCAAGTTTCGGGACTAATAAATTTCCATATTGTTTGTGCCAGTTTGAGCCAGATTTTGTGTTATATAAAGTCAAATATATCCTAATTGATGCACAGCTTTTCCCAAAAGCATAATCATCATGTCCAAAGGCATGTAGGGCAGGCTAGACAGGAAGAGGCAGGCACTTGGAACTATAAACCGCCTCTTGGTAGAAAGAATCAGCTTTACTTGACGGGTTGAAATCCAACTCAGTAGGAAGAACACAGACAACAGATGGTAACCCAAGCAAACATTTGGCCTCCTGTCTGTCCAACACAATGTAATGAAGGTGCCACGACAGGCAGTACTCTAAAACTCAGTGGGACAAATGATAAATCTGTCACAATTTTCTGTGCCCCAGCTACAGAGCCAGTATTTAGAAAGAAACATCCAATTCTTAGAAGTGGAGACAGAGAAGAGCAAAACAGAAGAGTTTAATGACAATCACAGGACTTGGGCCACAGGTAATAACAAAGAGAGGGGGAGAGGGAGGAAGATACCATTATCACAAATGGGTGTAGCTCTAAGATTAAGTCCTAGTCTGAATAAAGACACAAACTGTTAAACTGCAGATAGTCTGTGTTAATGTAATACGAAAATTGAAATTGACATGCTCCAGAGTCACCTGCTTGTTTGAACACTTTAAATCCTTCTTGACTAAAGTCAGGCTTAATCTTAGAGCCTGGAGCAAGGCAGGGTATGTTGGTGAGTTACAGTGAGAAAGTCATTTGGTGAGGTAAAGTGGGAAAGGGCAGGATTTCAGGTGGAAAGGGCAGGATTTTGGGGACTAGTCAACTATTAGGTACTAAAATGATGACACAGTCATCTAGAAAGCCCTCAATTCCACAATAACCACTGGCTTCTTAGTAAGTTGAAACTTGGAACTCACTTACCCCAGTTCTGTTTTTTTTTTTTTTTTCTTTTTTTTCATTATACTTTAGGTGAAAGTTTACAACTCAAGTTAATTTCTCAGACAAAAAATTGTATACATATTGTTTTGTGACACTAGTTGCAATCCCCACAATGTGACAGCACACTCTCCCTTTCTACCCCAGATTTCTTGTGCCCATTCAACCGCTGCCTGTCCCTTCCTTCTTTCTCAACTTGCCTCCGGTGAGAAGACGTCCATTTGGTCTCGTGTATCTCACTGAACTAAGAAGCACACGCCTCAAGTGTATTATTTTTTGTTTTATAGCCCTGTCTAATCTTTGTTTGAAGACTGGGCTTCAGGAAGGGTTTCGGTTCTGGGTTAAGAAGGTATACGGGGGCCATAGTTTCAGAGGTTCTTCCAGTCTCTGTAACGCTGTTAAGTCCGGTCTTTTGACATGAATTTGAGTTCTGCTCCGCACTATTCTCCCGCTCTTGGACTCTCTGTTGTGTTCCCTGTCAGGGCAGCCATTGGTGGTAGCCAGGCACCTTCTAGTTCTTCCGGTCTCAGGCTGGTGGAGTCTTTGGTTTATGTGGACCTTCAGTCTCTTGGGCTAATATTTTTCTTGTGTCTTTGGTGTCCTTTATTCTCTTTTGCTCCAAGTGTGTTGGGACAAATTGATGTATTTTAGACAGCTGCTTCCAAGCTTTTAAGACCCCAGATGCCACTCACTAAAGTGGGATAAAGAACATTTTCTTAATAAACTTTGTTATGCCAAATGACCAAGATGTCCCCTGAAACCACGGTCCTCAGGCTCCAGCCCCAGCTATGCTGTCCCTCAAAGTGTTTGGATGTGTCCAGGAAACTTCTCAGCCTTTACTTTGGTCCAGTTGTGCTGACTTCCCCTGTATCATGTGCTGTCTTTCCCTTCAGCAAAGATGAACCTTGTCTACTATCTAGTTAGTGAATTTCCCTCCCCCTCCCCTTCATAACCATCAGAAAATGCCTTCTTCTGTGTTTAAACCTTTTAAGTTCTTATAATAGTAGTCTCATATTTGTCCTTTTGTGACTGACTAATTTCACTCAGCATAATGCCCTCCCGATTCATCCATGTTGTGAGATGTTTTGTGGATTCATTATTGTTCTTTATCTTTGCATAGCATTTCATTGTATGTATGTACAATAATTTATTTATCCATTCGTTTGTTGATGGCCACCTAGGTTGTTTTCATCTTTTTGCTATTGTGAACAATGCTGCAATGAACATGGGTGTGCATATGTCTATTCCTGTGAAGGCTCTTATTTCTCTAGGATATATTCCTAGGAGTTGGATCATATGGTATTTCTATTTCCAGCTTTTTAAGGAAGCACCAAATCATTTTCCAAAGTGGTTGTGTCATTTTACACTCCCACCAGCAGTGCATAAATGTTCCAGTCTCTCCACAAACTCTCCAACATTTATTATTTTTTGTATTTTGGATTAGTGTCAGCCTTGATGGGGTGGAAAACCCTGGTGGCATAGTGGTTAAGTACTACTGCTCCTAACCAGAAGGTTGGCGGTTCAAATCTACCATGTGGAAAATTTATAGGGCAATGCTACTCTGTCCTATAGGGTGGCTGTGAGTCAGAATTGACTCGATGGCAACCAGTTTCTGGTCTTGGTGCGGTGAGATGGTATTTCACTATAGTTTCAATTTGCACATCTCTAATGGAAATTTTTTTTTTCTTTAATGGAAACCCTGGTGGTGTAGTGGTTAAGAACTACAGCTGCTAATCAAAAGGTCGACAGTTCGAATCTACCAGACACTCCTTGGAAACTATGGGGCAGTACTACTCTGTCCTATAGGGTGGCTATGAGTCAGAATTGACTCGATGGCAATGGGTTTGGTTTGGAATGGCTAATGATCATGAGCATTTTCTCATGTGTCCGCTAACCTCAATGTCTTCTTTGTTGAAGTGTCTGTTCATATCCTTTACCCATTTTTTAATTGGAATATTTGTATTTTTGCTGTTGAGGTATTGCAGTGTCTTGTAGATTTTAGAGATTAGACACTTATTGGGTTAGTCATAACCAAAAAATTTTTCCAAGTCTGTAGGCTCTCTTTTTACTTTTTTGGTGAAGTCTTTGGATGAGTATTACTGTTTGGTTTTTAGGAGCTCCCCATTATCTAGTTTGTCTTCTGGTGTTTGTGCATTGTTAGTTATGGTTCATATACTATTTATGCCATGTATTAAGGCTCCTAGCATTGTTCCTACTTTTTTCCCATGATCTTTATCATTTTAGATTTTATATTTAGGTCTTCGATCCATTTTGAGTTAGTTTTTGTGCACAGTGTGAGGTATGGATCCTGTTCCATTTTTTTGCAGATGGATGTCCAGTTATGCCAGCACCATTTGTTAAACAGATTGTCATTTCTCTGTTTAATGAACTTTGGGGCTTTGTCAAATATCAGCTGCTTATAGGTGGATGTATTTACATCTGGGTTCTCAATTCTGTTCTGTTGGTCTATGTATTTCTTGTTGTACCAGTACCAGGCTTTTTTGACTACCACGGTGTTAAAATAGGTTCTAAAATCAGGTAGTGTGAGGCCTGCCACTTTGTTCTTCTTCTTCAGTAATGCTTTACTTATCTGGGGCTGCTTCCGTTTCCATATGAAGTAGGTGATTTGTTTCTCCATCTCATAAAAAAAAAAATGCCTTTGGAATTTGGATGTGGATTGCATTGAACCTAGATCGTTCACAACGCTGGATCTTCCTATCTGTGAGCATGATATGTTTTTCCACTTATGTAGGTTCTTTTGGTTTCTTGCAGTAGTGTCTTGTAGTTTTCTTTGTCTAGGTCTTTTCATAGGTTTATTCCTAAGTACTTTATATCTTTGGGGCTGTTTTCCTCAGCTCTTGAATAAGTAACTTTTGCTTGGCTGGATTTTTCATAGGGCTGTGTAATTAATACTACCAATATCCCAACGTAATGCCACAGTTAATCTGCTATTAGGATTGGATCTGGATACATCTTAAATTTTAAAAAGTAAATTGTATCCTAAAATAATGCACAAAAGAAAATGGAGAATCATATATATGTAAATGAGAACACAAGTCATTCCTTCTCTTTTTCCTACATTTGCTGACTCCCACCTAACACATTTAGCTGGATCAAAACATATACATTACAACTGAAATTAGTAATAGAAAAAAAAAAAGCTTTGTAAAACAAAAACTTTAATATTTGGACTAACTTCATCATAAATTCAAAAAGTTCAAGCCTCGAGTTGCAAAGTTGAAGGACTCCATGGGCAAAGTACTGAATGACGCAGGAAACATCAAAAGAAGTTGGAAGGAATACATAGAGTCACTATATCAAAAAGAATTGGTTGACTTTCAATTATTTCAGGAGTTAACATATGATCAAGAACTGATGGTACTGAAGGTTGATGTCCAAGCTGCACTGGAGACATTGGCGAAAACCGAGGCTCCAGGAACTGATGGAATATCAGTTGAGATGTTTCAACAAATGGGTGCAGTGCTAGGAGTGCTCACTCATCTGTGCCAAGAAACTTGGATTATACCTACCTGACCAACTGACTGGAAGAAATCCATGTTTACACCTGTTCCAAGAAAGGTGATCCAACCGAATGCAGAAATTTCAAAAAATATCACACGCAAGTAAAATTTTGCTGAAGATCATTCAAACGCGGTTGCAGAAGTACATTGACAGAGAACTACCAGAAAAACAAGCCAGATTCAGAAGAGAACATGGAAACAGGGATATCATTGCTGATGTCAGATGGACCTGGCTAAAAGCAGAGAATACCAGAAAAATGTTTACCTGTTTCATTGACTACACAAAGGCATTCAACTATGGGGATCATAACAAATTATGGATGACATTTCCCAAATTTTGCTCACGAGGAAACTATACAAGGGGTACTGCATGGTTTAAAGTCAGGAAAGGTATGTGCCAGGGTGCTATCCTTTCATCAAACTTACTTAATCTGTATGCTGAGCAAACAATCCAAGAAGCTGGACTATATGAAGAAGAACACAGCATCAGGATTGGAGGAAGACTCATTAACCTGTGATATGCAGATGACACAACCTTGCTTGCTGAAAGTGAGGAGGACTTGAAGCACTTACTGATGAAGATCAAGGATCAAGGTCTTCAGAATGGATTACACATTAACATAAAGAAAACAAAAATCCTCACAACTGTGCCAATAAACAACATCGTGGTAAATGGAGAAAAGATTGACGTGGTCAACGATTTCATTTTATTTGGATCCACAATCAGTGCCCATGGAAGCAGCAGTCAAGAAATCAAAAGACGTAGTGCATTGGACAAATCTGCTGCAAAAGACCTCTTTTAAGTAGCTAAAAGCAAAGATGTCATCTTGAAGACTAAGGTGCACCTGACCCAAGCCATGGTATTTTCAGTCACCTCATATGCATGCAAAAGCTGGGCAGTGAACAAAGAAGACCGAAGAAGAATTGATGTTTTTGAATTACAGTGTTGGCGAAGAATATTAAATATACCATGGGTTGACAACGAACAAATCTATCTTGGAAGAAGTACAGCCAGAATGCTCTTTAGAGACAAGGATGGTGAGACTTTGTCTCACATAGTTTGGACATGTTATCAGGAGGGACCAGTACCTGGAGAAGGACATCATGCTTGGTAAAGTAGAGGATAAGCGAAAAAGAGGAAGACTCTCAATGAGATGGATTGACACAGTGGCTGCAGCAATGGGCTCAAGCATAACAAAGGTCATGAGAAAGGCGCAGGGCTGTGCAGTGTTTCTTTCTGTTTTACACAGGGTTGCTATAAGTCGGAACTGACTCAAGGGCACCTAACAACAACAACAACCATTCTACTGTGAAGATAAGACAAGTATAACTCCCATTGTTTAAAAAACAGTATTTCAATTTAAGACAATCACTTTTGCACTAAATCCAGGTCATTCAAATTCAAACTCCTATCAAGGCTGTTTCTCTGGACTCTACTACTTCCTAAAAGGAATCTGGGTTTCAGAAGAAACTACAAGCCCAGTTCATCGTCTGAATGTGAGTCTCTTGTCTTGCTTTCCCTGTGTCTGGGATGATTTCCTGCTGATGAATTCAGAGGCTGGTGAAAAATGTGGGTGTTATCTTAGCACTGAGAAATCTATGATTATAGCTCCAGGGATCATAGTCACTATTCCTGCTCCCCTGGTTCCATCTCTATATTAGCAGACACTACATATCTCTGATTCTTGGGCACAATCTCCACAGTCTCACTTAAGGTGTCTACTTTGCAACCCATATTTGGTGTCACTCCACTCTTTAATTTGGCAGCCACATGGAAAGCCTGCAATTTCTTGTCTCACTTACATTTTGTTCCCTCACTCATGTCACTGAAGAAGTTCTGGATCAATTGCACATTAATGAATGGACACAGAAGTAGCAGTGCTATTTCTGACCTTTCCATTTGTACTGAAAAGAAAAAAAAAACCTGTTGCCGTCTAATCGATTATGACTCTCAGTGACCCTGTAAGACAGAATAGAACTACGCTATAGGGTTTCCAAAACTGTAATCTTTATGGAAGCAGATGCCACATCTTTCTCCCGTGAAGTGGCTGGTGGGTTTGAATCACCAACCTTTTGATCAGCACCTGAGCACTTAGCCACTGCACCACCAGTCTCCAACAATTTTGCACACAAGTCTCCAACAATGCCATACTGTACCTTGAACTGTTAAACAAGGCAGGGTTTTGAACATGAGTAGGTGGGGAGAGCCATGACCCACATTGCCGCCATCCTGTCCTTTCTGTGTCTCCCTTCCTTCCATTCTGGCTCCTCTGAAATTTACCCAAAGGGACCTTGCTTCAGCTTGCTGTTAGGTTTAGGAGTGATGAGGGTGAGAATTCTGTTGTCATATTCTCAATCCTTTCCAACCTATGACTTCAATGCAAAGTCAAATTCAAATTTCCAACCTTTCCTTTGATATGTATATAGGCTTGGTTTAAAGGAGATAGATTAGATTGTCATCTTTATATGGCAAAAAAAAATATTACTCTCTTCTTTCTCTTCACAGTCCTTTTTACCAACCCGAAACCTCTCTTTTTTTACTGAAGATAATTCAAGAATGGTTGCAGCAGTGCATCAACAGGGACTTGCCAGAGGTTCAAACCAAATTCAGACAAGGTCATGGAACAAGGGATATCATTGCTGATGTCAGATGGATCTTGGCTGAAAGCACAGAATAACAGAAAGATGCTTACCTGGGTTTTATTGACTATGCAAAGGCATTCAACTGTGTGGATCATAACAGATTATGGATAATATTGCAAGAATGGGAACTCCAGAACACTTAATTATGCTCATGTGGAACCTGTACAAAGATCAAGAGGCAGTTGTTCAAACAGAACAAGGGGATAATGCACGGTTCAAAATCAGGAAAGGTGTGTGTCAGGGCTGTATCCTTTCACCATATCTATTCAATCTGTATGCTGAGCAAATAATCCAAGAAGCTGGACTACATGAAGAAGAAGACAGCATCAGGATTGAGGAGGACTCACTAACAACCTACGTTATGCAGATGACACAACATTGCTTGCTGAAAGTGACGAAGCTTGAAGCACTTACTGATGAAGATCAAAGACTACAGTGTTCAGTATGGATTACGCCTCAACATAAAGAAAACAAAAATCCTCACAACTGGACCAATAAGCAACATCATGATAAATGGAGAAAATATTGATGTTGCCAAGAATTTCATTTTACTTGGATCCGCAATCAACACCCACGGAAGCAGCAGTCAAGAAATCAAATGATATATTATTGTATTAGGAAAATCTTCTGAAAAAGACCTTTTGAAAGTATTAAAGGCAAAGATGTCCCTAGAGAACTAAGGTGCACCTGACCCAAGCCATGGTATTTTCAATCACTACATATGCATACAAAAGTTGGACAATGAATAAGGAAGACCAAAGAAGAATTGATGCCTTTGAATTATACTGCTGGTGAAGAATATTGACTATACCATGGACTGCCAGAAGAATGACCAAATTTTTTTGGAAGAAGTACGGACAGAATGCTGCTTAGAAGCGAGGATGGCAAGACTTTCTCTCAAATACTTTGTTCATGAGAGGAGGGAACAGTCCCTGGAGAGGGACGTCATGTTTGGTAAAGTAGAAAAAAAAAAAAAAAAAAGTAGAGGGTCACAGAAAAAGAGGAAGACCCTCAATGAGATGAACTGACAAAGTGGCTATGACAATTGCCTCAAACATTGCAACGATTGTGAGGATGGTGCAGGACCAGGTAGTGCTTTGTTCTGCTGTACACAGGATTGCAATGAGTTAGAAGCGACTCAACAGCACCTAACAACAACATAGCAAACCTCTCTGAAGCAATGAAACATGTCTTGATTCACTAGGATAAATATCTCCCGCTTTTCCTTCCTTCCTCCTACCAACAACATTGATTCCATTGAATCAGAAGTTAAGACTGCTACCTGGCCACTTTGGGCTCCTCATGCCTCTGAATCAACAGTTAAAAAATGGAGTTACCGTATGGGCTGATGTGAATGATCCTGATTACCAGGAGGGACATTGGAATGTTGTTACATCAGTAAGGTAAAAAGAATATGTCTGGTATAAAAAAAAAAAAAAATGTCTGGTATACAGGAGATCAGTTAGGGCATCTCTTAGTACTACAATGACCTGTGATTAAAGTCAAAGGAAAACTGCAACAACCCATTTCAGACAGCACTATCAATGGTCAAGACCCTTCAGGAATGAAAGTTTGGGTCACCCCACCAGGCAAAGAACCAGGACCAGCTGAGGTGCTTGCTGAGGGCAAAAAGAATATGGAATGCATAGTAGAAGAAGGTAGTTCTAAACATCAACTGTTTCTAAATGCGATCAGTTGCAGAATTGAGGACTGTAATTGTTATGAGTATTTTTTCCTTGTTTTGTTTTAGGTTGTGCACGTGTGTTTGCTTTTGTCCATTCCTTATCCCATTATTTGAAAAATACAAGATGTAAAAGGGGCTAGTGTGTTTTTGGTTGTATGGACATTAGTTGTATTATGCAAGGCTCAAGTATGACTTTATAATTGTCTTTATTTGGAGATTATGTATGGTTTAAGGAGATGGCTATAGGTGCTAAGCTAACAAAGGGTACACTGTGGTGGTTAATGTTATGTGTCAACTTGGCTACTTGGCTAGGCTGCAATTCTCAGTAGTTATGGCAGACATTGGAATGGTTGCTCTTCCCTAATGTAATGTAATCACTTCCCATGATGTGATCAGCCATTCTGTCGAAAGAGGTGTTTCCCAGGGGAGTGGCCTGCCTCCCGTACATAAATGGATGTTCCAGCAAAGCTCCCTTGATCTCTGTCTCTACCTTGCACTCTTCTCATCACCTGACCTCCAGTACTTGGGATGTAAACCTGCAGAAATCCCTAGTCTGCCACCTGACCCACAGATACTGGATTCACCAGCCCATGCAAACTCTTGAGACAGCAGACATATCCAGTGTACCACCTGACTCATGGATTTAGGACTTGCCATCCCCCTACAATTGCATGAGCCATTTACTTGAAACAAAACTCTCTCTATATGCTTATACAGTGAAATCTCTGAGAGCCAGAACTTGATAGGACTGCCTTGTTTTTCCAGGTCTCACAAGTTTTCCGCCTTTGACAGTGTGCAGTCTTACCACTTTTCTGTTGTTCATTTTAGAGAAAATATTTATTTCCCTTCACTGACAGGTTTCTGCCTTACACAGTTTCCTGCTTTCACAAGTTTTACTGTATATACATTTCACTGGTTTTACTAGTTTAGAGAACCCAGATTAAAACAGGACTATATCATAATCTTGAAGAACGAAAGACACATGTATGGTTTGATACATCCTTCCTCCAGAGGATTCTATTATGCCTCCCATGACTTAACCCAGATGACAGTCACTATCCTAAACATTCTCACGGTAAGAACTCTTCCAAACAAACCTACGGCTCTGAGTTTCCGTTACAAGGTGCTGAATCCTAAATTTGTATCTCTAAAATAATTATGTGAATTTCACAAAATATTCAAAGTCACGCTCTCTCCAACTAAGTTCCCCATGCACTTCTAACCCAATATGACCAGCACTTCCTAAAACCTGCTACTTTTCCTTGAAATAGTATTTGTATTTGTTTTTAATTAATCATGCCATCCAGAATCTTGACAATATTCTTAAGCTTCTCTCTTTCCATTATCAACTATATACAATCTGTTGTTAAATTCTAGCCCATTTCTGTCTCCTAAATCTCTCACAATTTTTCTAAATCCTCTCTAGTCCCATTACTAAGGTCTTGGCTCAGGTCGCTTGATGTCCTACCTGAAACATGAGGCCAGTCTCCAGGCTGCTCCTAGCCCTGCTTAGCTCTACGTTGCTGTCGGAGTGAGCTTTCTGCAATGAAAATCTGATCATACAACTTTCCTGCTTGTAACTCTTCCAAGACACTTAGAGGGAAAAAAAAATCTTAGTTTTAACTCTGACTCAGGTTCCAAAGTTATCTAAAACCAGGCTGATAGAAGTGATACATACTAACCATCAACTCACTGATACCAAAAATAAGAAGAAGAAGAATTACCATTCCCAAAAGTCGCTGTGGTCCAGCAATGTGAATAATGTTGAAGCCGGGTAAAGCTTGCACTTCCACTACAGGGCTTCCTTAGTGCTTCCTGGGATCTTAGCCCACTTTCACTGCAAGGCTGTGCATGCTTACAAGCAAAGGGGTTGGGTATTGAAGACTCAGATTGGGTTTCTTGCTATTTCTTCACCTTTGGAGAAAGGACACAATCAATTCTAGATTTTACTCTCGATGAGCAGCCCCCAGAGGTTTGTGTCTCCCCTCTCTATTCCTGGGCAGTCCCCATTATGGTGAGAGAGGAACCGCTGCCACTTCATTTCCCCTCTCTCTTCACCACAGATATGGCAGGTCTTAAGCTCATGACCTTGCATCCCTGGGTGTCAGCCTATTCTGGTAGGAGTGAATTAAGGAGGGGATGACTGGAAAGAATACATAACTGAGTGTAAGAATCAGCACCAAGGTGGTTTATACGAGGCGAAGATCAAACATACTCCTGTTCCCCAACTTCTTCATCATTTCTGATACAGCCATTCCCCCGACAGCACACGTTCTCTACTGGGTTCAATAATTCTTTGCAATAGTCATAGAGAACTCACAGAAACACTATATCTGCAATAGTAGTGTAACAGGACATAAAAGAAATGAAGATATGTAGGGCAAGACTTGGGAAGAGGCTCTAGCACAGAGCCTCAATACCTATAAAGGGGCCTGCTTACATCTCAGAGAAGGCCTGCTTATCCTTCCCAAAAACCAATGCTCATTCTCACCCATCAGGTAGCTTTCAAAAAAACTCAATGACATCACTTGGCAGACCCTGTTATTGGTCTCTCCTCTTAGCTCTTGCCAGGCTTTGGCCTTGACACTCAGCTGCCACCTGCCACGGTCTGGGTCTGCTCATTTTCTCTGCTTCTTCTTGTACCTTTGCAGCTACTGCCTCTGTCGCTGTCACAGGTTTGCTCACCCTGGGAGGGTGGTGGTGCAGGGCCCTGTGCCCAAAGGCCATGCTTCTCTCCTTTCTCTCATCAATCCCATCTGAGGCTCCCTGCTCTAGGATTTCTATGAGCTAGCCCATATAAATACTCCTTGTTATTTATAAGGTAGGCTCACTACCCAATCTGGCAAAGGTCAGAATGCGCAGGGGGCAGGAGGAGCCCAGTCAATCCCAGTAAAAGTCAATTGTAGGATGAATCATAAACCAACAAATCATTTGCCTGCTGCTTTTTTTTTTATGCAGACAGTAAACTGACCAATCCATTGCAAAACTGGGGCCTGATCAATCATTTTGGAAGAACTGCAAACTTAGGTCCAGAAAGGCCGCATAAAGAAACCTGTAGCACCCACTGGTGTCAAAAATTATACATGCATTTAGATCAAATCATCCAACCTCAGGATAGAAGTGAGAGTGGAAGATTTCCTGAAATCTCAGATTCCCGTTGCCTGCACACAGCCCTAGTACTGACCCAGGTTCTCAGTTCACACACAGAGAATTTTTCTCCTCATGTAGCCATGAATCCCACAGGCTTCAACCCTAAGATAAGGAGCTACTCCTAACGATCAATGAATATGGGATATTCACAAAGTTTGTAGTTGCCCAATGAACTTTAAAAAAAAAAAAAATCATAAATCTACAAAATTTTTTTTCAAAATAGACATTATTTCTAAATGAATTTTGATACATTCCTTGGGGTTTTATTCAGGGCATACAATGAAATAAGATAACAGAGCAATTACTATGGCTACTTCAGTATTTATTCCTTTCCTTTCACATTAGCTATATTATTCTCATCCACTCCAGCTTCAAGAGCTTTCTTCTCTTTATTATCTTTTTGTTAAAGCCTCACCCACCCAATAGAGACTTCTCTTTTCATGATAACTGAGCTTTTGACATGAAATCAGACATTGCCTTTAACCCTTGAAAAGGGTCCCTTTTTCGTACATGTTCTGTTAAAATTTAAATTAACAGTGGTAGCTATCCTTAAAATAATACCAACCATTATAAAGTTAACTCCAAAAGAAAAACTTTTCAAAGGTTATAAGCAAACAAATGACTATTTTAATTAAAAAGTTTCTCTTACTCATTCTCACTTTAATTTCATTTTCTATATTTATTTGCCACGTTATAAATGGTTTCATTTTATCCTTAGAAAACATTTTGTTATCTTAATTTAAGGAAGACTCTTATAATCACCTATAGGAAAGAGGCAGGAAATCTCATGATATTATTTTTTACCTCGAAATTATTGGGACATTGCATTGTTGGCTACTGGTCAAATTCCAGGGAAAATTCAGAACGTCTTTACACTCAGTCTATTTTGTGTGTGTGAGTGTGTGTGTGTGTGCGTGTGTGTGTGTGCTTTTCCACCAGCAAAGGGCTCAGGAGCCCCATGTAATTAAACAGCAGCAATACACAGTATTCAGGCTTGCTTTGTACACTCAGCCAATTTTAAGTCAGTAGCGCCCATTGCCTGGGCGGAAATATAGCATGGTCCTTAACTTGATGAACTTGAGGTATCTGTGAATTCCCTAAAATTCTGTGGAAAAAAAAAAATTGTGAATATGTTTATGTGATTTTTTTTTCTTTAAGATAATAATCCATAGATTTCAAAGGCTTAGAGGATGAAGGTGAAGAATAAGTGGTTCTCCTATAATATGTGGGGAACGTGTCTGTGGGTTCAGGAAATTGCTTTGCTGGGAGTGTGAACTCAATATTAGCTTCAGTAGAAAAACTACACAGATTTTTGTATAACTGATAAGATTCTTTGTACAGAAAATAATTTTTTTCTGAATGCAGTGTGTAGTTTTTAAGCGATTACTACATACGTTTAGGTTTTAAAGCTTCTGATGTTGAATGTTTCTAAATATTTAATGGTTTCTTTAATTTCTTTTTTTTTTTTTTTTAATTTCTTGATTTGTGTATGGTAGCACACCAAACTCCTGGGAATTAGTATCAATAGTAAATTTTGATTTTTTTTAGGATGTTTTTTGTTTTGTAATAAAACTATGTATGGTGGAGTGTAATTACCACTGAAATCTGAAATACATGATACAGACCTGGGAAGAGAATTCAGGATTATATTAGATCAGGATAATTACCCTTTTTAACTTGGATTTATAGCACTTTTTCTATGTGAATAGTAACACATAACTTTACTAAAACCTCTTTTTAAGGTAGTTCTGACATTATAATTTCCATATCAAAGTCTAAATGGATTTAGACAGATTCATTGTTTAAATTCACACATGCTGAGAAAACAGTTATAAAAACCATGTCTATTATAAAAGTTGTGAAGCTCCTTGTATAAAACCTTGTATAGAGCCATACTAATGACCCAGTAAGACTCAGGTGGTTTTCACTGTGAATTACCAACTCTTTTCATGTTCAAGGTTTTTAAAGTGATATATATTTTTAAGCAGCATCTATTTTTTTTTTTTTTTTTTTTACATTTGTTAAATTTTGACAAGCTCATTATCTGAGCTGACCCAACGCACCGAAGTTGACAGCACCAGCATAATTTTTCTCAATACTTACAGGTCTGAAGCGTAAATGACCTCTATCCATGATTACAAGGTTAGTAAATTATGGAGCTGAGTTTTCATACTAAGAATTTGTAATAACAAACGTAGCCCTCCCCCGCCTTTTTTTTTAAATCTGTAACCACTCCTTCTTCTTAGAGAGGCAAAGAATCTATTTCTATTATTGCTTCCAGGAGACAGTTATGACTCTTGTTAATGTCATTGTTGTTAGGTGCCCTCAAGTCCACTCCGACTCACAGATACCACATGTGCCACAGTAGAGCTGTCCCATGGGGTTTTCTTGGCTGTAATGTTTTGGAAACAAATTGCCAGAATTTTCTCTTGCGGAGCCTCTAAATGGGTTCAAACTCGCAGCCTTGCAGTTAGCAGCCTAGCGCTTAACTGTTATTCCTTGCGTTATTAACAGACCAGTAATTTTATATGCCATTCTAAATCTTTTCTTCCTGGAAACCGGAAGAGAAAGCTCCTGAGCTGTCATGAGAAGTAGTTTCATACAATTCACATTCACGGCTAATCACTGTGTATTTGGGGCATACCGTTATACCCTACTATGCATGGTGGAAATACAACCAGTAGGCAAATTCACACCTTTCTATGCTAACTGGGCTAATTTTTCTCCATCTTCCATTGCACAGAACTCATGCATCCTTTTGACTGTTACAGAAATGAACGAGGCATATACATTGTTCCATTCCTTTTGCTCACATTGTGGAAATGTTGGTAAAAGGAACAACTAGGAAAACTTTTCACTTCATCTTATCCTTTATTAGTGTTCCTCAGAGTGGGGGTTGGAAGTATTCCAGGTCCCTCTATTGCTCTTCAAGGTATTTCCTGTAGTATACTGTTTATATTATGATAAAGCAAAATTTATTTTAAATAAGTATTATAAATTTTTCTTTTTTATCTTTCCATTTTACATTATACATGTCATGTAGACGATACCAAAACCCGTTGTCATCAAGTCTATTCCAACTCTTAGAAACCATATAGGACAGAGGAGAACTACACCCTAGGGTTTCCAAGGAGGTGAATTCAAAACATTGATCAATTGGTTAGCAGGCAAGCTCTTAACCACTGTGCCACCAGGGCTCCATGTAGATGATAAGCAATAATAAATACTTGTTTTAAAAAACTAATAAAATCCATGACAGAAACAGTACCCATTTCAACATTTTTATTCTTTTGAAAATTTTTATGGTTATTAGCAAAACCATATATTTTGCTTATACCAAAGTGTTTTACAGACATTTTAAAATGATAAAATGCTTTGGTTGTCAGAAGAATTCTCAATTAACTTATCACCATTCACTTTAATAACCATAAAATGTGTTAAAAGCAGGAACTGTGTTCTGTCTGAGCATAGTGTAAGTGTAATTCTATATTTGAAGGAACTAAAATCTTCAAAGAAATATATTTATGCTCCTACTATGTATTTCTGTTGCATTTAGACATGAATCATCCCTCAGGTTTGTGGTTCTCCTGAAGCAATGATGAATTTAAATACAGGCATATGCCTATAATGGGAAATTTGCAAGGCCTCTTGAGATAAGCTCCAGAAGTCACAATTCCAAAGATGGTAGTCTTTAAGCCAACCCCTCCCTGCCATCCTTGATGATCTCTGGTGCTGGGCTAAGAGGCAGAATCTAGAAGCTGCAGCAAATAAGTAGCCCCGCACTAGTTTTTTTTAAGTTCGTGAGGGTAATCCTGGTGGCGTAGCGGTTAAGTCCCATGGCTGCTAACCAAAGGGTCGGCAGTTTGAATCTGCCAGGTGGTCCTTGGAAAGTCTATGGGGCAGTTCTACTCTGTTCTATAGGGTCACTATGAGTCGGAATCGACTCGACGGCACTGGGCTTCTGGGTTAAGTTCATGAGGAAATCCTGGTGGCCTAGTGGTTAAGAGCTACGGCTGCTAACCAAAACAGTCAACAGTTTGAGTCCACCAGGCACTCCTTGGAAACCCTGTGGGGGAGTTCTGTTCTATCCTATAGGGTAGCTCTAACTCGGAATCGCTCAATGGCAAGGGGTTTGGTTTAAGTTCATGAACTCCGTGACGGAAGGGAAACTAATCCCACAAACTTGGGCCACGGAGGGAAACATTTGCCCTAGGGCTTGGTCTGTGTCTGGTAATATTTCAGAGTTTTATTTTAGTTTGGTTTTAAGATACAGTGCTCAGCTGAGCTATATTGTAGCCTGAAGCAAAAGAAAAGATCAATAATACTGATTGCATTTTCATTTAATTTTTTTTTAGTTTGTGCATCACAGAATTTTGTAGTTTTGATTTTTTAAAAATATTGCTTACCTTGATTACTGAAATTTTGGGTGCTCCCTTAAATTTTGTCCTGAGTCTAGTACCTCATAATATTTGTTGAATGAATCCTGGTCCAGTGTCTCTTGGGGAAGTCTAGGAATCCATAATTTTTTTTTTTTTAAATAATTTCAGGGTATGTTCCATGGCCTCCAGTATCAGAATTACAGAAGTACGAGAGCACAGAATTATGAGTGCCTCCTTGGCCTTACCCTCGCTGGCCCTTATCTTAATAGAGCTCCTTATGTGTGGTTACCAAGTCTCCTTTCATATCCTTTTCAAAATCTAAACCAAGAGGAAGCATCGAGTTAGGTTCTTAATAAATAGCTATTGACGAATTGCTGTTTGTGACTTTTCATCTCTTCCTATAGACAAGAGGGATTCAAACACGGTCCCAAAGAAGTTACTGAAACTGTGTGTTTGTTTTTTTAAATCTCTTTGCTAAAACTTTCCCAACAGTCATCACTTCCACTTTGACACACCTATAAAAGTGAAAAAGCCAAGGACAAAAGTGGAATGAAATATTACACTTTGCTCTTACCTTAATGTGGATATCAATTATACACAGTCAAGCTGTGGTGTTTGTAAACACTTTATTTTACTGTTTGTTTCTTCATTTAAAAATATTTATTAAACATTTATTGAATACCCATTCTTGGGTGAAGTTACAAAGAAAAAATATATTAGAAAATAAGAAACAATCTAAGCTTGTGTCTGGATAATGTAATGTTTGAAAAATAACCCCAGAGGAGCCTTAAAATATTTATTAGTTTCAAAACCAAGTTAGATAGTCTAACATTTCTAAGGCTTCGTGGGATCTCATTATTGCATGGAAAATTTGACTGTAAAACCATT
Organism: Loxodonta africana; assembly: GCF_030014295.1. NCBI lineage: Eukaryota > Metazoa > Chordata > Mammalia > Proboscidea > Elephantidae > Loxodonta > Loxodonta africana. The sequence goes on along the minus strand of NC_087358.1, from coordinate 15,034,979 downwards.
ATTTCCAACTTACAAACTAAAGATAACATTTAAAAGTCACAAAACTTAAGACACCAAACTCGAATGCAAATCTGAAAAAGTTTCACATTGCAGCCCTTAGCATTCTTTTAGAGACTTTTTCACTGCCCAACTGATTCGTGACAAATCGTGTAGACAATCATTGCATAAAAGTGGGTACATTTAACAAAATATGAAATACATAGGCAGAGAATGCTTTTATCATTTTCACGTTTGTGTATTAAAAATGAAATGTCAGTGTCCATCAAAAGATGAATGGATAAACAAAATGTCGTACTTACATAAAATGGATATTAACTATAAAGAGATATGAAGTCCTGATACATGCTACAACATGGATGAACCTTGAAAACATTATGCTGAGTGAAATAAGCCAGTCACAAAGGACAAATATTATATGATACCTCTCATAGACAATAGGGAAATGCATAGAGACCAAAACTTATTGGCGATTACCAGAGGTGGGAGGGAAGGGGAAAGGAGACATCATTGCTTAAGGGCCACAGAGTTTCTTTTCTTTTAATGGTGGTAGAATAATTTGGAAAAGGATAGTGACAATGTTAGTATGACAAAATGTAATCAATATTGTTGAATTGTACCTGTAACAATTGTTGAACTAGCAAATATTTTGTTGTATATAATTTTTACAACAATAAAAAAAATGAAATGTCAGGACTGGAGTGTCAGTTAAACAAGGAATTCACATTCTCTGTGCTATAAAACAGAGTCCTGAGTGGTGCAAATGATTAACATGCTCAGCTGCTAACTGAAAGTTTAGAAATTCAAGTCCACCAAGAGGCACTGTGAAAGAAAAGCCTGGTGACCTAATTTTGAAAAATTAGCCATTAAAAGCCCTATGAAGCACAGTTCTACTCTGACACACATGGGGTTGCCATGAATCAGAGCCCACTGGACAGCAACTTATAGTGGTGGTGGTGCTATAAACATTAATTCTGAAGTCTTTGGGGAATCTTAAAACCACCTAAATCTCTGGGTAATCTTAAGAAAGCTATGAGCTGAAGAAACATTTTTACAGCAACACTTCACTCGTTAGTAAGATAAACCCCAAACCAAACCCAGTGCTGGTCAAGTCGATTCTGACTCATAGTGGCCCGACAGGACAAAGTAGAAATGCCGCATAGAGTTTCCAAGGAACACCTGGCAGATTCAAACTGCTGACCTCTTGGTTAGCAGCTATAGTACTTAACCACTATGCCACCAGGGTTTCCCATTCTAAATATTAATTCATCTGTGTCTCCACCTTTTCCTTCCCATCCACAAAGGAAAAGGGTAAATGATAAACACACAGACAGGAGACGGATACTGACATGCAACCTTAAGGTAATTTTTTTAATCCCCCTTATTTTCTGAGTACCATTCCAATCATCACATCGAATTCACAGATAGATTCTCAATAACCAACTCTCCAAAATTTGAAGGCCCCTTTTTAATGACTGCTTTAAGCAAGGTGAGAATAACTAGCTATTAGAGTCAGGCTGGTTAGATTTAGGATAGAGGGTCAAGGGAGTCTTTCTCCACTGTAACTGGAAAAATGCACACCCTGGTGTTAAAGAAAGAATAAAACAGAAACAAACAAGAAAGCAAATCAATTAATAAGTAATCAAGGGGAGGCGAAGCCAAGATGGGCGAATAGACAGATGCTTCTGGCGAGCCCTCTTTACAACAAAGACCAAAAAAAATAAGTGAAACGAGCATATTTGTGACAAGCTGGGAGCCCTGAGCATAAAAGGCAAGCCTAGACAATGAACTGCGGGGCAGGGGGAGGAAGAGACCATTCAGAAGTGGACAGGAGTTACCAGACCTGAATCTCGTGGAGCCCTCAGGCACTATTCCCAAAGCGGTGGCAGTGGCGAGCTGGTACAAGCGGTCAGCCGCAGTTTCCTCAGGGAGCAGCAGCTAAATACTTGCATGTGTTTTACTGCACCCCTCCTCGTCCAAGCCAGTTTCAGCAGCTAAATCCCTGGGCCTGAAATAGGCCCTGTTGAGCACCTAGAGCCATCCTCCCAGCTTTGGGGAAGGGAAAAATTTTCAATTGGGGGGAAAAAATAATTTGCTAGCTCCATTAACTGGGGGAGCTCAGGACAGAAGTGGCATAAACCATCCGTAGACCCTGAGCACCTTTTCCTTCTGAATGGACCTGTGTGGGCCTGTTTTGGGAGAATAGGCCCTTGTTGGCAAACTCCAACTGTTTCAGCTGTATGGCAGAGAGGTGGGTGTTTGATATTTGACATTGCTTTGCCTATTAAACAAAGGCCTCACCTACCCACATCAGGGACCTAAGGACTGATAGCTCCACTCAGGTCACCCAGCCACCCGCGACAGCGATCCAAAGATAACTGGTACCTCCCAGTCCTTACAACAAAAACTTTGGGTGCCCAAGGTCCCTCTGCAGAACCCACCCACCAGCACACTCTAGGAAACAGAGACATGTTTTCCTCAGAGACACTCGGGGGTCAGTTCTCAGCCCCCCGCCTTGTTCAGAATGTGAACCCCTGCTGCAATCAGATACCAGTATATACGTCCATCACCCCACCCCTCTAAGACTGTAGGACAGAGCCTGTACCACACACTTGATGATCAGCTACCTGGAAAACTGAGCTGAATTCATACAAGAAAACTGAATGGACTCCTAGACTGATATACCTGATAACAGCTCTAACCAGCTGGGGACAGGACACCAGAGCTCCAAGGCCAAAATAATCAAGCTAGCTCACTCAAGCAGCCCATAGGGGTATACCAAACAAAACAAAGCAAGCAGTTATGCCACAGTAAGCAAGCATAAACTAATACAATAACTTATAGATGGCTCGGAGACAACAATCAATATCAAGTCACATAAAGAAACAGGCCATGATCACCTCAACGGGCTCTCAAAACAAAGAATCCAGGGATCTTTTAGATGAAAGTGCATTCCTGGAATTACCAGATGCAGAATACAAAAGTTTAATACACAGAACCCTTCAAGACATCAGGAAGGAAATGAGGCAATATGCAGAACAAGCGAAGGAACACACAGATAAAGCAACTGAAGAACTCAGAAAGATTATTCAGGAACATAATGAAAAGTTTAATAAGCTGGAAAAATCCATAGACAGACAGCAATCAGAAATTCAGAAGATTAACAATAAAATTACAGAATTAGATAACTCAATAGAAAGTCAGAGGAGCAGAATTGAGCAAGCAGAAGCTAGAATTCCAGAACTCAAAGATAAACCACTTGGCACTAATATATTTGAAGAAAAATCAGATAAAAGAATTTTAAAAAATGAAGAAACCTTAAGAATCATGTGGGACTCTATAAAGGGAAATAACCTACCAGTGATTGGAGTACCAGAACAGGGAGGGATAACAGAAGATTTGTTGGCAGAAAACTTCCCTGATATTGTGAAATATGAGAAGATAGCTATTCAAGGTGCTCACTGAACTCCACATAAGGTAGATGTTAAAGAAAGTCATCAAGACATATTATAATCAAACTTGCCAAAACCAAAGATAAAGAAAGAATTATAAGAGCAGCGAGGGATAAATGAAAAGTCACCTACAAAGGAGAGCTCATAAGAATAAGCTCGGACTACTAGAGAGAAACCATGCAGGCAAGAAGGCAATGGGATGACATATTAAAAAAATTGAAGGAAAAAATTGCATGCCAAGAATCATATATCCATCAAAACTGTCTCTTAAATATGAAGGTGAAATTAAGACATTTCCAGATAAACATGAGCTTGGTTTCGTAAAAACCAAACCAAAACTACAAGAAATACTAAAAGGAGTTCTTTGGTTAGAAAATCAATAATATCAGGTATCAACCCAAGACTAGAACACTGGGCAGAGCAATCAGAAGTCAACCCAGACAGGGAAATCCAAAGAAAACAAAGCAAGATTATGCATAAAAAAAAAAAGCCCAAAACACAGTAACAGTGATGTTATTATATAAAAGAAGACAATACTAAAATAATAAAGAGGGACTAAGAAATGTAATCATACACCTTCCACATGCAGACGAAGATACGGCGGTACAAATAAAAGTTTTAAATTTAGAAAAATAGGGGTAAATAATAAGGTACCACAAAGGAGACAAACTATCCTACTCATCGAAATAAAATACAAGGGAAAAATACAGACTCAGCAGAAACAAAATCAACAACAACAAATATGAGGAAAGGAAAATATATAAAGAAAATCTAATCAGCACATAAAAATAAGTGGGAAAAAGAAACTGTCAACAACACACAAAAAAGACATCAAAATGATAGCACAAAATTCATACCTACCCATAATTACCCTGAATGTAAATGGACTAAATGCACCAATAAAGAGACAGAGTGGCAGAATGGATTAAAAACAAGGTCCATCTATATGTTGTCTACAAGAGACGCGCCTTAGACTTAGAGACACAAACAAACTAAAACTCAAAGGATGGAAAAAAATATATCAAGCAAACAACAATCAAAAAAGAGCAGGAGTGGCAATATTCATTTCTGACAAAATAGACTTTAAAGTTAAGTCCATCAGAAAGGATAAGGAAGGACACTATATAACGATTAAAGGGATAATACACCAAGAAGATATGACCATATTAAATATTTATGCACCCAATGACAGGGCTGCAAGATACATAAAATGAACTCCATCAGCATTGAAAAGTGAGATAAACAGCTCCACAATAATAGTAGGAGACTTCAACACACCATTTTTGGTGAAGGACAGGACATCCAGAAAGAAGCTCAATAAAGACACAGAAGATCTAAATGACACAATCAACCAACTTGACCTCGTAGACATATACAGAACACCCCACCCAACAGCAACCAAGTATACTTTCTTTTCTAGTGCACATGTAACATTTTCTAGAATAGAGCACATATTAGGTCACAAAGCAAGCCTTAGCTGAATCCAAAACATTGAAATATTACAAACCATCTTCTTTGACCATAAGACCATAAAAGTGGAAATCAAAAACAGGAAAAGCAGGGAAAAGAAATCAAACACTTAGAAGCTGCACAATACCCTGCTCAAAAAAGACTAGATTATAGAAGACATTAAGGGTGGAATAAAGAAATTCAGAGAATCCAATGAGAATGAAAACACTTCCTATCAGAACCTTTGGGATGCAGCAAAAGCAGTGCTCAGAGGCCAATTTATATCCAAAAATGCACACATCCCAAAAGAAGAAAGGGCCAAAATAAAAGAATTATCCCTACAACTTGAACAAATAGAGAGCAACAAAAGAAACCCACAGGCACCAGAAGAAAACAAATAATAAAAATTAGAGCTGAACTAAATGAAATAGAAAACAGAAAAACAATTGAAAGAACAAGACCAAAAGCTGTTTTTTTGAAAAACTCAACAAAATTGATAAAACACTGGCCAAACTGACAAAAGAAAAACAGGAGAGGAAGCAAATAACCCAAATAAGAAATGAGAGGGGCAATATTACAACAGACCCAACTGAAATTAAAAGAATCATATCAGTTTACTATGAAAAGCTCTAGTCAAACAAATTTGAAAACCTAGAAGAAATGGATGAATTCCTAGAAACACACTACCTACCTAAACTAACACAAACAGAGGCAGAATAACTAAACAGACCCATAACAAAAGAAGAGATTGAAAAGTTAATCAAAACACTCCCAACCAAAAAAAGCCCTGATCTGGATGGCTTCACTGCAGAGTTCCACCAAACTTTCAGGGAAGAGTTAACACCACTACTACTAAAGGTATTTCAGAGCATAGAGAAGGATGGAATACTACCAAACTCATTCTATGAAGCCACCATATCCCTGATACCAAAACCAGGCAAGGACACCACAAGAAAAGAAAATTATAGACCTATATTCCTCATGAATGTAGATGCAAAAGTCTCCAGCAAAATTCTAGCCAATAGAATTCAACAACATATCAAAAAAATAATTCACCATGACCAAGTGGGATTCATACCAGGTATGCAGGAATGGTTCAACATTAGAAAAACAATGTAATCCACCACATAAATAAAACAAAAGACAAGAATCACATGATTTTATCAATTGATGCAGAAAAGGCATTTGACAAAGTTCAAAACTCATTCCTGATAAAAAAAACTCTCAGCAAAATAGAAATAGAAGGAAAATTCCTCAACATAATAAAGGATGTTTATACAAAGCCAGCAGCCAACATCACCCTAAATGGAGAGAGCCTGAAAGCATTCCCCTTGAGACCAAGAGTCAAACAAGGATGCCCTTTATCACTGCTCTTATTCAACACTGTGTTGGAGGCCCTAGCCAGAGCAATTAAAAAAAAAAAAAAAAATAGGCTAGATAAAGAAATAAAGGGCATCCAGATTGGAAAGGAAGAAGTCAAAGTATCTCTATTTGCAGATGACATGATCTTATACACAGAAAACCCTAAGGAATTCTCAAGGAAACTACTGAAACTAATAGAAGAGTTCAGCAGAGTATCGGGATACAAGATAAACATACAAAAATCAGTTGGATTCCTCTACACCAACAAAAAGAACATCGAAGAGGAAATAACCAAATCAATGCCATTCGCAGTAGCCCCCAAGAAGATAAAATACTTAGGAATAAATCTTACCAGAGATGTAAAAGACTTATACAAAGAAAACTACAGTATACTTCTGCAAGAAACCAAAAGAGACTTACATAAGTGGAAAACATACCTTGCTCGTGGATAGGAAGACTTAACATTATAAAAATGTCTATTCTACCAAAAGCGATCTATACATTTAATGCAATTCCAATCTAAATCCCAACGACATTCTTTAATGAGATGGAGAAACAAATCACTAACTTCATATGGAAGGGAAAGAGGCCCTGGATAAATAAGGCATTACTGAAAAAGAAGAACAAAGTGGGAGGCCTTACTTTACCTGATTTTAGAACCTATCATACTGCCACAGTAGTCAGAACAGCCTGGTGCTGGTACAACAGCAGATACATGGACCAATGGAACAGAATTGAGAATCCAGACATACATCCATCCACATATGAGCAGTTGATATTTGACAAAGACCCCTAAACAGTTAAATGGGGGAAAAGACAGTCTTTTAAACAAATGGTGCTGGCATAACTGGATATCCATCTGCAAAAAAATGAAACAAGATCCATACCTCACTCCATGCACAAAAACTAACTCAAAATGGATCAAAGACCTAAATATAAAATCTAAAACGATAAAGATCATGGAAGAAAAAATAGGAACAATGTTAGGAGCCTTAATCCATGGCGTAAACTACACAAAACATTATTAAGAATGCAGAAGAAAAACTAGACAACTGGGAGCTCCTAAAAATCAAACACCTATGCTCATCACAAGACTTCACCAAAAGAGTAAAAAGACTACCTACAGACTGGGAAAAAGTTTTTAGCTATGACATTTCTGATCAGGGCCTGATCTCTAAAATCTACATGATACTGCAAAAACTCAACTACAAAAAGATAAATAACCTAATTAAAAAATGGGCAAAAGATATGAATAGACACTTCACCAAAGAAGACATGAGGTAGCTAACAGATATATGAGGAAATGTTCACGATCATTAGCCATTAGAGAAAAGAGGATCAAAACTACAATGAGATTTCATCTCACTCCAAAAAGGCTGGCATTAATCCAAAAAACACAAAATAATAAATGTTGGAGAGGCTGTGGAGAGATTGGAACACTTATACACTGCTGGTGGAAATGTCAAATGGTATAAGTTTAACCACTTTGGAAATCGACTTGGCGCTTCCTTGAAAATCTAGAAATAGAACTACCATACAATCCAGCAATCCCACTCCTTGTAATATATCCTAGAGAAATAAGAACCTTTACACGAACAGATATATGCACGCCTATGTTTATTGCAGCACTGTTTACGATAGCAAAAAGATGGAAGCAACCATGGTGCCCATCAACGGATGAATGGATAAATAAATTATGGTATATTCGCACAATGGAATACTACTCATTGATAAAGAACAATGAGGAATCTGTGAAACATTTCATAACGTGGAGGAACCTGGAAGGCATTATGCTGAGTGAAATTAGTCAGTTGCAAAAGGACAAATATTATATAAGAGCACTATCATAAGAACTTGAGAGATAGTTTAAACTGAGAAGAAAACATTCTTTTGTGGTTAGAGAGGGGGGAGGGAGGGTTGGTGGGAGAGGGGCATTCACTAATTAGATAATAGATGAGAACTACTTTAGGTGAAGGGAAAGGCAGCACACAATACAGGGGAGGTCAGCACAATTGGACTAAACCAAAAGCAAAGAAGTTTCCTGAATAAACTGAAAGCTTTGAAGGCCAGTGTAGCAGGGGCAGGGGTCTGGGGACCATGGTTTCAGGGGACATCTAAGTCAATTGGCGTAATAAAATCTATTAAGAAAACATTCTGCATCCCACTTTGAAGAGTGGAATCTGGGGTCTTAAACGCTAGCAGGCAGCCATCTAAGATGCATCAATTGGTCTCAACCCACCTGGATCAAAGGAGAATGAAGAACACCAGGGACACAAGGCGATTACGAGCCCAAGAGACAGAAAGGGCCACATGAACCAGAGACTACATCATCCTGAGACCAGAAGAACTAGATGGTACCCAGCTACAACCAGTGACTGCCCTGACAGGGAACACAACAGAGAACCCCTGAGGGAGCAGCAGTGCAGTGGGATGCAGACCCCAAATTCTCATAAGACCAGACCTAATGGTCTGTCTGAGACTAGAAGGACCCCGGTGGTCATGGCCCACGGACCTTCTGTAGGCCCAGGACAGGAACCATTCCTGAAGCCAACTCTTCAGACATGGATTGGACTGGAGAATGGGTTGGAGAAGGACGCTCGTGAGGAGTGAGCTTCTTGGATCAGGTGGACGCTTGAGACTATGTTGGCATCTCCTGCCTAGAGGGGAGATGAGAGGGTGGAGGGGGTTAGAAGTTGGCAAAATGGACATGAAAAGTGAGAGCAGGCTGTCTCATTAGGGGGAGAGTAATTGGGAGTGTATAGCAAGGTGTATATGGGTTTTTGTGTGAGAGACTGACTTGATTTGTAAACTTTCACTTAAAGCACTATAAAAATTTTTTTAAAATCACGAAAAAAAAGAAGTGAAGAATAAATGGAAGTAGTTGAAGAGGACACTTGTATCTTTATTTTGGGAAACTAAATGGGTATCAACACCTGATAGAAAAAGAAATGAAAGAGAAAGAGCACCTTTGTGGAAGAAAAAGTGAATTCAATGTTTTAAATGTTTAGTTTGATATAGTGGACATTAAGATGTTTGTATTTTTCAAGAGACAAAAGGGACACATAAACCAGTGACTCCATCAGCCTGAGACCAGAAGAACTGGAAGTCAGTGGCTACCACCAATGACCATCCTGACAGGGAACACAACAGTGTCCCTGACAAGCAGGAAAAAATTATGGTGCAGTGCTCAAATTCACGTAAAAAAAGACCAGGCTTAGGATGTGACAGAGACTAGAGGAACCCCCGAAGACATGGCCCCTGAACTCCTTGTTAACCCAGAACTAAAACCATTCCTGAAGCCAACTCTTCAAGCAAAGATTAGACTGGACTATAAAACATAAAATAATACTCATGATGAGTGTGCTTCTTAGTTCAAATAGGTACCCAAGACTAAATGGGCAGCCCCTGACTGGAGGCGGGATGAGAAGGCAGAAAGGGATAGGAGCTGGTTGAATGGATGCGGGAAACCCAGGGTGGAAAGGGGGAGTGTGCTGTCACATTATAGGGATTGTAACTAGGGTCACATAACAATATGTGCATAAATTTCTGTATGAGAAATTAACTTGAGTTGCAAACTTTCACCTAAAGCACAATAAAATAATTAATTAAATAAAATAAGTAGTCAAATAAACAAGCAATTACATTGTTAGAACCAAACTCTAATTTTACCTGAAATATACAGAATAATTTAGAAATACCAGAACATTTAGGTCCTGGTGGCACAGTGGTAAGGCTCAGCTGCTAACCAAAATGTCAACAGTTCAAGTCCGCCAGCCATTCTTTGGAAACCCTATGGGGCATCTCTACTCCATCCTGTTGGGTCTCTATGAGTCAGAATCAACTCGATGGCAACGGGTTCGTATTTACCAACACATAAACGTGTGCTGTATCTGTTAGAGATTCACAACACATTTCCGTCTTCTCAGAGGTGTTACTCAGACCAGGCTTCCTCCTGTTTCTCTTCTCCGGCATCAGTCGAGTTGTTATTCCTCTGCTCTCTCCTAGTCCTAATCTATTCTCATTCTACACAGTTTATTAATAGGGACATACCAAGTTCTCCTATCACTTATAAGCCATAGACTGACAATAATCCAAACAAACATATGCAAGCCAAAATTTACTCTTAATTTCTAGGTGTTTCTTTATACTAATGTGTAATCTCAACCTAAAGATGAGAGCCCTCTCTAAAGTCCAAAATTGAATTCATTATTTTCCCCTTAACTGTATTCCTTATCTTATGTTTCTTACCAGCCACTGACATACATATGCCCCCACCCTCCAGCCACTGACATACATATGCCCCCACCCTCCCTAGCTGGGTGTAATTATTCAGTTTCCCTAAACCCTGAGATGGAATACAGGGTTGGCATCCACGAATGTGATAAGAACAATGTGTGGATAAACAAATTGATATCACTGCTCACTTAGTTTCATTTATTGACTTAGTAGTAAACACTTACATATATAACTAAACTGACAATTAAAAAAAAACATAATTACTTGAGAGTTTATATAGTTTAAAATCTTATTTACTTTTTTCGAGGTTAAACTTCAAAGATATTTTTTCTAAAAATGTACCAAAAATGTAAATATGTTTTAGAAATTACTAGCCATTTTTATGTAAAAAAAAAAAAAAATAGCATGGCCACTTATATTATCATTTATAAGTTCCATTTTTAGGGCATTCTGCATCCTCAAAATCCTTGCCAAGTAACCAGTTTTTTAAGTTGTTTTTAGGTAAGTTAGGGCTCTGTTAGGTAGGAAGCCTATTTAAGACTAGTTAATTCATGAGCATATGCCTAATAGAGTTTAGGTATTTGTCAATTCCGTATCTTACTACGTAGGGAACTCCATTTATCTAAATAATTCCCTGTAATGATTTTGCTTCATTTCAAACAAAATCAGATGGGAACCTGTACAAATTGTGTATAGAGTGTGAAGTTTATGTATAATCCTTAGCATCTAACATTCTCTAATGATAAACTTAAATACTTCAGTAATCTCCACTGGAATAAACAGCAGTTTATTTGAGTGAGGAAGGTTAAAAGAATCTCCTTTCTGCCATCTTGGATTCCTTGGAACAGAAGGGAACTGACTGCCACGTGGAGCTCTGCCAAGAGAGCCTACAGAGCTGTAGCTTTCCCATGCAAGAAGAATGGGCAATAACTACTACACACAAGTTTCCTTAAAAAAAATTTTTTTTCTAAAAGATCATATATTCTAGGGATGGATTTCATCTGAAAGCTGTCGTATCCTCCTAAAAAGAGAATGGCTTTTAAACATAAATTCCCCTAACTCACCCTTTACCAACTTCATCACCGTAATCCAAAGATAAAAGATGGTGCAGAAAGAGGGAAAACACACAGAAAGCAGACACAGCAGAGAACTGTAAAGAGTCAGTGTGTCTTGGAGGAAAGCAAATATCCTTAAGAATATTGTTAATAAAGACCTTACACATCAAGAAAAACTTGGAGCAAATTTATTGAGGAATACAGTGCTATTAGAAATAAACACTTAAAACAAGGAAGCAACCAATTAAGTGCACCGTGTTGTATGCAAACAAAAAATGAAAGGAAAGAAATAAATTAATGACGTAAAATCAGCACTGCTAAAGAGGATGAATACAGAAGCTCATGAACAGAAATATTTTCTCTAGGCACACTTGGCTAAAAGACTCATTTTTCTTAGGAAGAAAGAATTGGGAGATAATAACATACCCATAGTGGGAAAGCTCGTAACAGTAATTTCATGTTTATTATTATTACTATAGTGTGGTTCATTCTTTCTCAAATAATTTTATGAGCTCCTTCTAAATTCAACATCCTGGTGCCCAAAGACAGAAAAACAGGTAAATGTTAAATGCTGGCTCCCTGAATATTATAACCTAAACAGCCTATGAATCAGGCAAATCTAGGTTTATATAAGCTCAACAAAGGTGAGCACTGGCTCAAAAGCGTCTTAGCCTCTCAGAAATGAAAAGGCAAAATCAGGAAAATTGTAAGGTATGAAAGTTAGGTTTAAGGCAGGTCTTTCAATGCCTGCGGCACTTGGGTGTGGGGATTAAATTAGGATCCAATTGTCACTGAAACCAAAAACCAGCTGCTGTTGAGTCAATCCGGACTCATAAAAAAAAAAGCAACCCTATAAGACAGACTAGAACTACCCCATAGGGTTTCTAAGAGCAGCTGGTGGATTCAAACTGCCGACCTTTTGGTTAGCAGCTGAGCTTTTAACCTCTGTGCCATCAGGGCTCCACACAAAAAGTTTGAACTCTACTGCTAATCTAAAGGTTGGCAGTTCCAATCCACCCAGTGGTATATTGGAAAAAAAGGCCTGGTGATCTGCTTTAAGATTACAGCCAAAAAAATCATATGGAGTAGTTCTATCGCATAACACATGGGGTCACCATGCAATGGAATTGACTCAATGGCAAGTGACAATAACAAGACAAAGGGTCATGATGTACTAGTTTAGGGTTGGTGAACAGAGCAAGGGTTGTGTTTGAGGCTTCAAAGACAGAGAAGTAAACAATTTGTTGATCTTAGCTCTTGAAGGGTTCAAGAGTTTGATGTTTCTTTGATATAACCATTTACATGTTCCACAATATTGTCTACCCCAGTGAAAGCAGTGTTGTCACTCATCCTTAGCAAATATTCCCATAGCGCCTTGACCTGATTCTCTTTATTATTAAGAACTTGCCTTATGGGTATTTTAGAGTTTTCTGAAAATTTTTTTTTCTCTTTAATAAATCTACTCCCTCTGTCCTTTTTTTTTTTTTTTAAATAATTTTTATTGTGCTTTAAGTGAAGGTTCACAAATCAAGTCAGTCACATATAAGGTTATATACACCTTATTCCGTACTCCCACTTACTGTCCCCCTAATGAGTCAGCCCACTCCCTCCTTCCAGTCTCTCCTTTCGTGACTGTTTTGCCAGTTTCTAACCCTCTCTACCCTCCCATCTCCCCTCCAGACAGGAGATGCCAACACAGTCTCAAGTGTCCACCTGATACAAGTAGCTCACTCTTCATCAGCATCTCTCTCCAACACATTGTCCAGTCCCTTCCATGTCTGATGAGTTGTCTTTGGGAATGGTTCCTGTCCCGGGCCAACAGAAGGTTTGGGGACCGTGACTGCCATGATTCTTCCAGTCTCAGTCAGACCATTAAGTCTGGTCTTTTTATGAGAATTTGGGGTCTGCTTCCCACTGTTCTCCTGCTCCCTCAGGGGTTCTCTGTTGTGCTCCTTATCAGGGCAGTCACCGGTTGTAGCCAGGAACCATCTAGTTCTTCTGGTCTCAGGGTGATGTAAGTCTCTGGTTCATGTGGCCTTTTCTGTCTCTTGGGCTCATAGTTATCATGTGACCTTGGTGTTCTTCATTCTCCTTTGATCCAGGTGGGTTGAGACCAATTGATGCATCTTAGATGGCCTTTTGTTAGCATTTAAGACCCCAGACGCCACACTTCAAAGTGGGATGCAGAATGTTTTCATAATAGAATTATTTTGCCAATTGACTTAGAAGTCCCCTTAAGCCATAATCCCCAAACCCCCACCCTAGCTCCACTGACCTTCGAAGCATTCAGTTTATCCAGGAAACTTCTTTGCTTTTGGTCCAGTCCAGTTGAGCTGACCTTCCATGTATTGAGTATTGTCCTTCCTTTTTTTTTTTTCACCTAAAGTAGTTCTTATCTACTAACTAATCAGTAAATAACCCTCTTCCACCCTCCCTCCCTCCCCCAGCCTCGTAACCACAAAAGTATGTGTTCTTCTCAGTTTATACTATTTCTCAAGATCTTATCATAGTGGTCTTATACAATATTTGTCCTTTTGCATCTGACTAATTTCACTCAGCATAATGCCTTCCAGGTTCCTCCATGTTTTGAAATGTTTCACAGATTCGTCACTGTTCTTTATCGATGCGTAGTATTCCATTGTGTGAATATACCATAATTTATTTAACCATTCATCCGTCGATGGACACCATGGTTGCTTCCAGCTTTTTGCTATAGTAAACAGAGCTGCAATAAACATGGGTGTGAATATATCTGTTCATGTAAAGGCTCTTATTTCTCTAGGGTATATTCCAAGGAGTGGGATTTCCGGGTTGTATGGTAGTTCTATTTCTAACTTTTTAAGAAAACGCCAGATAGATTTCCAAAGTGGTTGTACCATTTGACATTCCCACCAGCAGTGTATGAGAGTTCCAATCTCTCCGCAGCCTCTCCAACTTTTACTATTTTGTGTTTTTTGGATTAATACCAGCCTTATTGGTGTGAGATGGAATCTCATCGTAGTTTTCATTTGCATTTCTCTAATGGCTAATGATCGAGAGCATTTTCTCATGTATCTGCTAGCTGCCTGAATATCTTCTTTAGTGAAGTGCGTGATCATATCCTTTGCCCACTTTTTGATTGGGTTGTTTGTCTTTTTGTGGTTGAGTTTTAACAGATTCATATAGATTTTGGAGATCAGGCGCCGGTTGGAGATGTCATAGCTGAAAATTTTTTCCCAATATGTAGGTGGTCTTTTTACTCTTTTGCTGAGCATAGTTGTTTGATTTTTAGGAGCTCCCAGTTATCTGGTTTCTCTTCATCATTTTTGGTAATGTTTTGTATTCTGTTTATGCCTTGTATTAGGGCTCCTAAGATTGTCCCTATTTTTTCTTCCATGATCTTTATCATTTTAGTCTTTATGTTTAGGTCTTTGATCCACCTGGAGTTAGTTTTTGTGCATGGTGTGAGGTATGGGTCCTGTTTCACTTTTTTGCAAATGGATATCCAGTTATGCCAGCACCATTTGTTAAAAAGACTATCTTTTCCCCAATTAACTGACACTGGGCCTTTGTCAAATATCAGCTGCTCATACGTGGATGGATTTATATCTGGGCTCTCAATTCTGTTCCATTGGTCTATGTGCCTGTTGTTGTACCAGTACCAGGCTGTTTTCACTACTGTAGCTGTATAATATGTTCTAAAATCAGGTAGAGTGAGGCCTCCCACTTTCTTCTTCTTTTTCAGTAATGCTTTACTTATCCGAAGCTTCTTTCCCTTCCATATGAAGTTGGTGATTTGTTTCTCCATCACATTAAAAAATGTCATTGGAATTTGGATTGGAAGTGCATTGTAAGTATAGATGGCTTTTGGTAGAATAGACATTTTTACTATGTTAACTCTTCCTATCCATGAGCAAGGTATGTTTTTCCACTTATGTAGGTCCATTTTAGTTTCTTCCACTAGTACTTTGCAGTTTTCTTTATACAGGTCTTTTATATCTTTGGTAAGATTTATTCCTAAGTATTTTAACTTCTTGGGGGCTACTGTGAATGCTATTGATTTGGTGATTTCCTCTCTGATGTTCTATTTGTTGACGTAGAGGAATCCAGCTGATTTTTGTATGTTTATCTTATGACCTGAGACTCTGCCATACTCTTCTATTAGTTTCAGTAGTTTTCTGGAGGATTCCTTAGGGTTTTCTGTGTATAAAATCATGTCATCTGCAAATAGAGAAAATTTTACTTCTCCCTTGCCAATCCAGATGCCCTTTATTTCTTTGTCTAGCCTAATTGCTCTGGCTAGGACCTCTAGCACAATGTTGAATAAGAGCAGTGATAAAGGGCATCCTTGTCTGGTTCCCGTTCTCAAGGGAAATGCTTTCAGGCTCTCTCCATTTAGAATGATGTTGGCTGTTGGCTTTGTATAGATGCCCTTTATTATGTTGAGGAATTTTCCTTCAACTCCTATTTTGCTGAGAGTTTTTATCATGAACGGGGTTGGACTTTGTCAAATGCCTTTTCTGTGTCAATTGATAAGATCATGTGGTTTTTGTCTTTTTTTTTTTTATTTATATGGTGGATTACATTAATGGTTTTTCTAATATTAAACCAGCCTTGCATACCTGGTATAAATCCCACTTGGTCGTGGTGGATTAGTTTTTTGATATGTTGTTGAATTCTATTGGCTAGAATTTTGTTGAGGATTTTTGCACCTATGTTCATGAGGAATATAGGTCTGTAATTTTCTTTTTTTGTGGTGTCTTTACCTGGTTTCGGCATCAGGGATATGGTGGCTTCATAGAATAAGTTAGGTAGTATTCCATCATTTTCTATGCTTTGAAATACCTTTAGTAGTAGTGGTGTTAACTCTTTTCTGGAAGTTTGGTAGAACTCTAGTGAAGCCATCCGGGCCAGGGTTATTTTTCGTTGGGAGTTTTTTCATTACCTTATCAATCTCTTTTTTTGTTATGGGTCTATTCAGTTGTTCTACTTCTGATTGTGTTAGTTTAGGTAGGTAGTGTTTTTCTAGGAATTTATCCATTTCTTCTAGGTTTGTAAATTTGTTAGAGTACAATTTTTTGTAATAATCTGGTACGATTCTTTTAATTTCAGTTGGGTCTGTTGTGATATGGCCCATCTTGTTTTTTATTCGGGTTATTTGTTTCCTTTCCTGTATTTCTTTAGTCGGTCTGGCCAATGGTTTATCAATTTTGTTAATTTTTTCAAAGAACCAGCTTTTGGCTTTGTTAATTCTTTCAATTCTTTTTCTGTTCTCTAATTCATTTAGTTCAGCTCTAATTTTTATTATTTGTTTTCTTCTTGTGCCTGTTGGATTCTTCTGTTGCTCACTTTCTATTTGTTCAAGTTGTAAGGACAGTTCTCTGATTTTGGCTCTTTCTTCTTTATGTATGTGTGCATTTAGGGATATAAATTGACCTCTGAGCACTGCTTTTGCTGTGTCCCAGAGGTTTTGATAGGAAGTATTTTCATTCTTGTTGCATTCTATGAATTTCTTTATTCCCTCCTTAACGTCTTCTATAACCCAATCTTTTTTGAGCAGGGTATTGTTCAGTTTCCAAGTATTTGATTTCTTTTCCCTGATTTTTCTGTTATTGATTTCCACTTTTATGGCCCTGTGGTCTGAGAAGATGCTTTGTAATATTTCGATGTTTTGGATTCTGCAAAGGTTTGTTTTATGACCTAATATGTGGTCTATTCTAGAGAACATTCCATGTGCGCTAGAAAAAAAAGTATACTTTGCAGCTGTTGGGTGGAGTGTTCTGTATAAGTCTATGAGGTCAAGTTGGTTGATTGTAGCAATTAGGTTTTCCATGTCTCTATTGAGCTTCTTACTGGAAGTCCTGTCCTTCTCTGAAAGTGGTGTGTTGAAGTCTCCTACTGTAATTGTGGAGGTGTCTATCTCACTTTTCAGTTCTGTTAAAGTTTGTTTTATGTATCTTGCCACCCTGTCATTGGGTGCATAAATATTTAATATGGTTATATCTTCCTGGTCTGTTGTCCCTTTAATCATTATGTAGTGTCCTTCTTTATCCTTTGTGGTGGATTTAACTTTAAAGTCTATTTTGTCAGAAATTAATATAGTTACTCCTGCTCTTTTTTGATTGTTGTTTGCTGGATATATTTTTTTCCATCCTTTGAGTTTTAGTTTGTTTGTGTCTCTAAGTCTAAGGTGTGTCTCTTGTAGGCAGCATATAGACGGATTGTGTTTCTTTATCCAGTCTGAGACTCTCTCTCTTTATTGGTGCATTTAGTCCATTTACATTCAGCATAATTATAGGTAAGTATGCGTTTAGTGCTGTCATTTTGATGCCTTTTCGTGTGTGTTGTTGACAATTTCATTTTTCCACTTACTTTTTTGTGTTGAGACGTTTTCCTTTGTAAATTGTGTGTTCCTCATTTTCATAGTAGTTGAATTTATGTTTGTGGAGTCATTATGTTTTTCTTGGTTTTTATTTTGAGTTATGGAGTTGTTATACCTCTTTGCGGTTAGCTTAATATTTGCCCCTACTTTTCTAAGTAAAAACCTATCTTATATTGTCCTATATCACCTTGTTTCCCTCTCCATATGGCAGTTCTATGCCTCCTGTATTTAGTCCCTATTTTTAATTATTGTGATCTTTTACATATTGAATTCAATTATTCCCTGTTTTGAGCACTTTTTTCCTTTTTAAAATTAATCTTAATTTGTTTTTGTGATTTCTCTATTTGGGTTGGTATCAGGATGTTCTATTCTGTGACCTTGTGTTGTGCTGGTATCTGATATTATTGGTTTTCTGACCAAACAATTTCCTTTAGTATTTCTTGTAGCTTTGGTTTGGTTTTTGCAAATTCTCTATGCTTGTGTTTATCTGTAAATGTTTTAATTTCACCTTCATATTTGAGAGAGAGTTTTGCTGGATATATGATCCTTGGCTGGCAGTTTTTCTCCCTCAGTGCTCTGTATATGTCATCCCATTCCCTTCTTGCCTGCATGGTTTCTGCTGAGTAGTCTGAACTTATTCTTATTGATTCTCCTTTGTAGGAGACCTTTCTTTTATCCCTGGCTGCTTTTAAAATTTTCTCTTTATCTTTGGTTTTGGCAAGTTTGATGATAATATGTCTTGGTGATTTTCTTTTTGGATCAATCTTATACGGGGTTCAATGAGCATCTTATATAGATATCCTTTTGTCTTTCGTGATGTCAGGGAAGTTTTCTGCCAACAGGTCTTCAACTATTCTCTCTGTATTTTCTGTTATCCCTCCCTGTTCTGGGACTCCAATCACACGAAGGTTATCCTTCTTGATAGAGTCCCACATGATTCTTAGGGTTTCTTCATTTTTTTAAATTCCTTTATCTGATTTTTCTTTTCAGCTTTATTGGTCTCAATTCCCTTATCCTCCAGATCCCCCACTCTGCATTCCAATTGATCGATTCTGCTCCTCTGACTTCCTATTGAGTTGTCTAAATCTGTAATTTTACTGTTAATCTTTTGGATTTCTGAATGCTGTCTCTCTATGGATTCTTGCAGCTTATTAATTTTTCCACTATGTTCTTGAATAATCTTTTTGAGTTCTTCAACTGCTTTATCAGTGTGTTCCTTGGCTTTTTCTGTAGATTGCTTTATATCATTTATGAGGTCATCCCTGATGTCTTGAAGCATTCTGTAAATTAGTTTTTTATATTCTGTGTCTGATAATTCCAGGATTGTACCTTCATTTGGGAAAGATTTTGATTCTTTAGTTTGGGGAGTTGTAGAAGCAATCATGGTCTGTTTCTTTATGTGGTTTGATATTGATTGCTGTCTCCGAGCCATCTATAAGATATTGTAGTGATTTATTTTATATTTGCTCACTGAGTCTTATCTTGTTTTGTTTTCTTTCAACATACGTAGATGGACTACTAGATTGTGCTGTCTTGATTGTTGTAGCCCTTGAATCACTTATGTCCTATTATCAGCTGGCTTGGGCTGTTACCAGATATATAAGCCTAAGAGTTCATTCACTATTCTTGAGTAGAATCTGATTTGGGGTCACCAAGTGTGTGGTGCAGACTGTCACCTATCAACCTAGAGGAGTAGTGGTGATAGTTGTGTGCACCAGATTCTAGTAGCAACAGGGGTTCACACTCCGGGGGGGGCAGGATGCTGATAGGCTTCCCCCAAGTGCCAGTGAGGTAGGTGTGTCTCTATTCCTAAAGCACTTTGGTGGGTGGGCTCTGCAGCTGTACCTTAGGCACCCAATGCAAGTACCTCTACAGATTGGTAGGTATCACCATCCTCAGACCCCTAAGGCAGGAGGCTAGGTGGTCTGGGGGGAGCTTCAGCCCTCAGTTCCCTTTTGTTGGTTAGTGAGGGCTCTGTTTAATAGGCATAGATATTAGACCCGGGAAACTTGTCTTTGCAGTAATCCGCTAAAACAATTACAGTCAAATCCCTGTCAGAATTGCCTTTGCATTATAATAGCCACCTTGTTCCCTGTAGGGATGAAAGCCCAAGACTGTGGATCTCATATGCTTGGCTGGAGCTGGTTCTGTATTTTTAGTCCAATTTCAGGAAGTCAGGAAGGATTTTTGGTCCCTGAGTTTTTTGTAGCTGCTTTTCTCAGGCCAGGAGAATGGGTTAGGAAAAAAACAAAACAAAAAGAAAAACCACTGAGCACTTCACTCTCTGGCTTAGGAAATTCTAATGTTAATGAAGCCCCCTGGGAAGGGAAGGGGAGGGATCAGATAGATAGGAGAGAGTAGCACCCCGGAATATAGACAAGTTACTTATCTTGCTTGGTGATGACTGTTTTATCCGAGATTCCCGAGGGGTGTGTAGCCTGTGTGCATTGGCTGGATCGAGATTGCCCTGGAGGGTCAGGCCCGGGTCGTGTGTTTGTGCTGTCTCAGAAGCCATGGTCGGTTCCACAGCTCCCAGTCCAAAGCCCAGAGCCAAGTTTCCCCAGCTGAGACGCCGCACTCCAGGCTCCAAAACCAGTCACTGCCTCCCGGTGACTTCTCCTCCTGTCAGCTGCGTTGCTGCGCTGCCTGCATACACTGGCTGGGCTTCCCCCGAAGTCACTTCTGGGGGCTAGGGCTGCACCCCGTGTTTGCGCCGTCTCAGGATGCCATGCTCAGCTCCCCTGAACCCAGTCCAAAGCCCGGCGCCAAGGTTTTCTGACTGGGACGCTGGCTCCAGGCTCCGAAATCAGTGGTTGCTTCCCCATGGTTGCTCGTTCTCAGTCTCTGTCACTCAGGTCAACTCTTTAGATTTGTGTTTGATGGTCAGGGTTCGTAGATTGTCATGTATGTGATTGATTCACTTGTTTTTCTGAGTCTTTGTTGCAAGAGGGATCCGAGGTAGCTTCTATCTAGTCAGCCATCTTGGCCCCACCCTGTCCTTTATTTTTGAGATTCTTATGAGAACAGATTTATAGTTCTCTGAAGGCTGGAATTTTCCTCTAGTTCCTTTGTTAGTGCTGTCCTAAGCTCTTTTCCTTCTTCTTCTGGGATCTCACTAATGTTTCCATGGCACCTATTTGACGTTGGATTTCCTTTAATGTTTGTCATCAGCTAAACTTGTAAACATTCAGGTTTGTCATTCTTCCATGCTCTTCTATTAAACTTAAGAACTGTATCTTTCCAGTCTTTCATTCATGGTCTACACATTTGCCACTTCTGATAGTTTGTTCTCGAGGTTGGCTTCTAGTAGAGATGATTAACTTCTTCTAATACCCTTTCAAGGATCCCTGGTGGTGCAATGGCTAAGAGTTCAGCTGCTAACTAAAAGATTGGTGCTTTGAACCCACCAGCCACTCCAAGGGAGAAAAGACCTGGCAATCTGCCCCTGTAAAGGTTTCATCTTAACAAAACACTATAGGGTTTTTCTACCCTGTCCTGCAGGGTCACTATGAGTCAGAATCAATTCAATGGCATGCAATAAAAATTCTCCTTTAATGTGGCAAAACTTGCCAACAATTTGACTTCATCCCTCCATAAGAGAAGAAAGTCCAATGGACATTTTTTTTTTGTCTCTCTGTGCATTGTAACAAAAAGATTTAATTATAAAAAACTCCCACTATTTGGTGATAGAATTCTCACCTTCCATGCAGGAGATCCTGTTTCTCTTCCCTACCAATGCTCCTCAAGCACAGCCACAACTCATCTGTCGGTGGAGGCTTGCATGTTGCTATGATGCTGAGCAGGTTTCAGCAGAACTTCCAGACTAAGACAGACCAGGAAGAAAGGCCTAGAGATCTACTTCTGAAAATGAGCTAATTAAAACCCTATCACAACTGTCTGATCCTATTGTGCATGAAGTCACTATGAGTGCAGGTCTGACTATATGGCAGGTAACAACAACAACACTGACAATAAAGGCCACCATCTCTAATAGCATTCTTTGGGCACCAGGGCCTGACATAAGGTCTGCTGGAAGCTCTCCCATTGCCTAGCACAGAACATCCATACTCAGTGTCACGCAGAGCATCATGGCCTTCAGTGTATCCTCCAAAACTCCCGAAGCCACTCCCGAATTGTCTGAGGTGGTCACTATATCCTGTTGCTATAGCAGACAACAGAAGTCTGTGGAGAGCATTCTGCCCAGAACTTTCCTGGTGCCTAGCAATAAGAGCAGACCTCTGTGGAGGTGAGGGGGGTGGGGACAAGAAAAACAGTAACTCCTTACCTTCCTCACACCTTGAGGAAATCTGAACAGCTAATATCATTTAATAAATATTCCCTTTCTTGGCTTTTATCAGTTGAAATTGGAACAGTTCCTTCATGCAAATGAATGAATTGTGTGAACTTTTAGTTCTCGGTGATAAAAAAAAAAAAAAAACCCATTGCCCTGGAGTTGACGCCAAGTCATAGAACAGAGCAGAACTGCCCCGAAAGGATTTCCAAGGCTATAAATTGTACGGAGGCAGATGGCTGCATCTTTCTCCTGAGGAGCGGCTAGTAGTTTCCAACTGCCAAAGTATTGCTTAGCAGCCAAGCTCTTTAACCACTGCACTACCAGACTCCTTCAGGGAAGAGTAAAATTTTAGAGTGTCTTTAGAGTGTCGTTCCTTCATCATTAATAAATACTTACTCCACATATATATAACATCAACCATGATTTTAAAAACATGGTTAAACCAAAACAAACCAAACTCGTAATGGTCAAGTCAATTCTGATTTATAGCGACACTCCAAGACAGAGTAGAATTGCCCCATAGGGTTTCCAAGGTTGTAAATCTTTATGGAAGCAGACTGCCATGTCTTTCTCCCATGAAGCAGCTAGTGGGTTGGAACCACTGACCTTTAGGTTAACAGCTGAGCTGTTTTACTACTATGCCACTAGGGTTCCTTCAAAAATACGATCGTTCTCCCATAATAAGTTCAGTGCTGGGATTTTTCTCTCCATATATTTTCCTGTGCCTTTTGGTACTCCATAATTCAGTTAACATCAATGACTTCATGTTGCATCTAATCAGCATTCTGTGTTTTATAATTTCTATAACCTGATTCATAATCACTTTTGTCATAATTTCTTGCCCACAGTTATTTAACATAGTTGTTTTAAAAAGAATGAAAATATAATTTTAAATAATGTATAGAAATCTAATTATGTAATAAGTAGCCTATGTGTAACATGCAATGTTCAATACACACCTAAATCCAGGGACTAAAATTCACTGTATGTGAGAGCATGTTGGGACCTTAGAAGACACAAAATTGAAAACACAATGAATTGTCTTCTTTGATGTGTGAGCAATTAGATTTGTCAAGTCAATCAGAATCATGCAGAAGAGTCAGAGGTATATTTCCCCTCAGCTAACTGTGTTTTGCTTATTTATTTTAGATCATTTCCTAATAATTTGGTGTCTTCTAATACATTGTATGATACCATGTTGAATTGTCCTATTCTTTTTTTTTTTTTATACCGCTGGCAGATCTTTCTAAAAGGCAAATCACCATCATGTTACTTGGCTAATTAAAATTTTATGCAGCGTCTCATTGCATGAAGCAGAGGCTTTTAACACCGGCCACATATCAGACATGAAAAACTTTTAAAAATATATTGATACCCAGACCCCTCCTTACAACTATTAAATATGAAACTTTAGAGTGATGGCCTGGGTACATTCATATTTTAATTTAGGATCACCAGTGATTTTAAATAGCCATTGTTGACATGTGTAAGCTAAATAATGAAGCCCAATTTTTCATCATGTCATAAAAATAAGATACCCATACTGGTGACTACCTGTCTAAACTCCTAATTCTCTTTCCAAATGCACCCTATTCCCTAACACACACACACACACACACACACACAATGCTCAGTTGATTTTAAAGTCCTTGTTTCACAAATGAGCCTCAAATGAGATTTTAAATATAATCGAATGTGATCAAGGGATGTTTTGGGCCATCCAGCCACTCAGAGGAAATTTTACGAGATCCCTTTGCTATTCTTCAATACCTTGGACCTCTGCCTCACTGACCCCTCTCCTCACCTACCTACTTTATGGTCCAAGATCTCACCAGAAGAGGCAAGGCACTGACCAGTCCAGGTGGGGGGCACACACAAGGCAGGTAGCCAAGGAGACTTGTGGAGGAATCTTGCCTTCTCCAGACCCCAGGAAAAACAAGTAGTGTACACTTCTTCCAAGCTGCAATTGCCTGAGGACCAGAAAGGAAGAAAAGGCCCAGTCCTTCATTTCCACCATCTAAAACCTCTTTCATGCCTTGGATGAAGGCTGTTGTTTTTGGATATCTGCCCTCTGTCACAGATCATTTGGAACAAAATCTTCTAAGGCTCATATTCCAAAGCAACGTGTTTTAGAAGTAAAAGACACACATTAAAGTTTGTTAAAAATGAACATGAATAATGAAAACAATAATAGTTTTGCTCTTGCTAGTTGCCATCAAGTTTGCTCTGACTCCTGGTGACTCTATATGTAACAGAATGAAACAAATAAGTTTTAAGAGATATACAATCAAAATGCCAGTCCCGTATCATTTTCATGACGTTTGACATGTTTGAGCCCATTGTTTTGGCTATGTTGTCAGTCCATCTCATTGAGAGTTTTCTTTGTTTTCACTGACCACCTACTTTACCAAATATAGTGTTCTTTTCTAGGGATTGAGCTTTTCTGATGAAGTGTCCAAAGTAAGCAAGCCAAAGTCTCACCCTCCTCTCTTGTAGGGAGCATTCTGATTATATTTCTTCTAAAACTTATTTGTTTGTTCTTCTGGCAATCTATGGTATATTCAATACCCTTTCCCAACATATCAATTCTTCTTCTGTCTTTTTTCATTGTCCAGTTTTTGCATGTGTGCATAGCAATAGAAAAGATTATGGCTTGAGTCAGGTGCAACTTAGTCATCAAAGTAACATCTTTTTTTTTTTTTTTTTTAGAACTTTAAAGAGATCCTAAACTTTTTTAAATTTTAAAGAGGTCTTTTTGATTTCTTGACTACTGCTTCCATGGATGTTGATTGTTGATCCAGGTAGAATGAAATTCTTAGCAACATCAATTTTCTCTTCATTTATCGTGATGTTACTTATTGGTCCAGTTGTGAGGACTTTTGTTTTCTTTACATTCAAGTGTAAACCATACTGTAGACTGCAGTCTTTTACTTTCAGTAGTAAGTGCTTCAAGTCGTCTTCACTTTCGGCAAGCAAGGTTGTGTCATCTGTATATCACAGGCCATCAATGATTCTTTCTCCTGTCCTGATGTCATGCTCTTTTCATATAGTCCAGCTTTTTAGCTTATTTGTTCAGCACAAGGATTGAATAAGTATAATAAAAGGATATGGCCCTGCCGCGCACCTTGTCCAAGTTTAAACCAGAGAGTGTCCTCTTGTTCTGTTGGAACAACTTCCTCTTGATCCATGTACAGATTCCTTGTGAACACATTAATAAAAAAAAAAAAAAAAAATAGCTACCATTTATTGAGTACTTCTTAAATAGCGGGAACTGAACTACACAATTTTTATATGCTTATCTTTTATATTTTAATTCTTAGAAACAACTCTATAAGGCGAGTAGCATTATCCCCATTATAACAATAAAAACACTGAAAAGTTTAGGGAAGTGAAATAACTTGCCTTGAAAATCGTTATCATTACCATCTCATCATAATTATCACAACCAATATCTATTGAATTTTCCCTTCACCAGTCACTGTATTAAATGACTTACATATAATAATATTTAATTCTTATTACTACCACATGAGCTATGTACTCATATTATCCCAGTTGTGCAAATGATTAAATTGGGATGTAGAGAAGTAAATTGTCCAAGGTGTGCCAACTACTAAACATCAGAGTCTGAGTTTAAAAACAAGGAGTTTGACTACAGAGTCACAGTCTTAATTATGCTGTAATGTGTCATTTTTCAACTCAGGCCTCCTGCTCCAACTCTCTTACTGCTGACCACTATTTAATGACATAATTATTAAAAAATATATAACTTTAAAAATTATCTGTCTTCTAAAAATGACAGCAATATTTCTTAGTCTTTCTTGTAATATACAAAATCTAGATTGTGGGTATTTAAGAAATGGATATAAGGATAAAGAAACATATGTAGGACACAAATTTCAAAAATTAAATAAGCATCAATTCTACTAATACCTGAGGAATAAAATTAAATATCATTACCAAGACTATGTTTTTCCCTTGGAGAACTCTCTTCATTTGCACATTGGTGCAAAGCTATCGGCCTATGTTTGTGGGACATTTTAAAAAATTACCTCTGTGAATCTCTGTACTTACTATATGGTTGCTATTGAGTTTGTTGTTTATAATATTTCACTGTGTCTTCTTAATTGGAACCATTGGGGAAACATCTCTCTACTCTAATTTTTATTGAAAGATGTGCTTCCCCTAAAAAGATGATTTGATTTAATCCTATGAACACTGAATCATGTAACATATTGTATTTACCAAACTGGTTGCTAAAAATGACAAAATTATGTCATACTTTAAGCAAACACTTAGGGAGTTAGAGCTTACATTTTTTTATACTAGCTTCAATGCAAACCACACTTTACGTTCTTATATTGATTTCACCATAGATACATTTTATTGTTTATTTTAATTATTTCAATTAATTTTAACTTTTTGGATTGCATGGAAACAGGTTTGTCACCTTATATCTTTTTTTAACAAGAAAAGATAGAATATTTGAAAATTGAAATGTGCATTAAATAAGTAGTTCATAAACAAAGAGATTATTTTTTGGCAATCCAAAGTACATCTGCTAACATTTTTCCAAGATAAGATCATCTCAATATATTTATTAATCACTACATTTCCACTACTCTAGCTTTCCCTGATCATATCACACCAGGAGTAAGAAAACTTATTATGGAGATCAATAGCTCAAAAGACTAAAAAGGGAAAAACCAAAACGTGAGGGTTCTTGGACTAGTAGAATGTGAGAAAAGGGAATGCCCTCTCACCTGGAAGGACTAAATGTGGAAGTACAAGACAACTGCTTTGAAATGGCAAAAACTGTGATCGCCACCTAGATGTTAGTGGCTAAGAGCAGACTCTGCGATCAGATCTCTCTCCAGTTCAAATCCTGCTTCTACATCGATGAGCTTCTGTCCGGAAATTGGAAATAAATGCTCCACGGATGACTTACGTGAGGAAACCACACCCTCTGGCCTGATAATGTAAAGTGTGAAAAATAACTGGGTGTAATTAGTTGTATTTGTATTCGGTTTAATTTGAATGCTACCATGCAATAATATTTCTTACCATACCCGGTTGCTGCCATGAAGATACATCGGGTTGAGGGAAACAGTAATTGAATACATGTAATAGGTCAGTTTTGGAGAGTGGATTAACACAGATCAAAGATCAAAATGTAACAGGAGAAGTGTTAGGAGTCAGACAATCAATGAAACTTTATTGAGCACTCCTAGGTACTTAATCTATACAGAGCCATAAGTAAACTAGAAGTCAATGAAACACCAAGAGAAGAGGCTCCAAAGGAAAGGAAGCTAACCATCTGAGAATAGAGCTACTAAATGTAAGGGGAAGGAAAAAAAAAAAGAATGTGTGTATTCAGGAGACAATGGACAGCTGAAGGATATAGATTTCATTGTGAAACCCAAAGTAAGATAGCTTTTAAATTAAACAGAGATCAGGTGATCAACGACCCTGTTCTAACCTGCCTCAGGTCAACAGCAGACCAAAAGTGATTCAGCTATATTCAGAAAAGGGAAAAACATCCAGCAGAGCTGATCCGTGTATCAGAAAGAAGTCAGAAAATTAAAGCTCTTTCTTAGTGAAAATAATTGGTTTCTCTTCTCTAATGAACCTGCCCAAGTAACATTTTAAATGAAATCCAAATTCTTATTTTGTTCTATGTGACAAAATTAAGTACACCGTAAGATTTTCAAGGTAAAAACTTTAAGGAAAGGAGTAATTTTATTTTCTTAATGAGAATCAAACTTTTTAGCTGTGGCATATATTTCATTAGTGAACTATGCTCCCCCATTCCAGAGATACAATCCAAACTAGCAGAAGCACCAGGGTCAAAAAGGAAAATAAATATCTACACCAGCAATAAATGCAAGCTGATCTCTCATTTTACATTTGCAGAGTTTTCACACCATAATGAAGTTTAAATTATACTCGCTCAAAATATATGGTTATAATGTCAAAGCCCAGTGGCAAGGAAATAAACAAACAATATGTCTAAATTGTTTCCTTATATATCCGATCTTGTGGAATGTGCTAGAATTGAAAATAAGCAGTTCAGTTTGCCTTCCTGTAAATGCATTGCAGAGTAAATATTTTCTTGTGAGCTTTTAATGAAAGACTAATTTTAATTATATTCACTTACTAAGCAAATTAGGCTTGATCCAGCCAGTTCATTAATATCATATCTGGGGTTGCAAAATAAATACACAACCTAAATTTTATTAAACATGCTTAGAGTTCTGAGATATTACAGAATATGAATTTTTAATTATGATACAAATAAACAGATTGTCTTATTGCATAATCAAATGTTTCTTGTTAGCTGATGTAAACACTTGCAAATATCCTGCATTTGCAGGGTTTCTTTCCTTTGTTGACACTAACAAGAAAAACCTCTTTATAAAGTTCATTTTCATTTACAATTGTAGATTAGTGCTCAACGTTTTTCCTCATTCCGTGTGAATCATTAATCACACAAAATGAATGTAACATCACTTTTCGTTCTCCAGAATGATGGGCTTTGTGATGAATACTTACTGTCATCAATCTTTCTAAAAGAGCTTTTGATAGCATCCAATAACTTGTAACATCAGTGAGTAAAATTTAAAGTATATTCTCTTCCACCAGCTTTTATATCTGAAGCCAGCATCAGCAATTCTCACAAGGACAATTCAAAATGGAGGCATGTAAAACAAATATCCGTATCATCAGTAATGCAAAACACATTTTCCACTATTTTTCTTTGGAACAGGATTCCACAATGCCCTTTGTTTCTTTTCTTTTTTTTCCTTCTAATGTCATTAGAGCTTGCTGCTCAATAATTAGCTTCTTTTGCCTTGGCAAAACAAATTTTCAGTAATTTCTTTTGTTCACATCCAGGGTATTTGCAAACACTATATCAAAGGGTAGGTTAGATATAGTTCATTTTTTGAAAACTAAGACTTTTTATCCTTGTATGACAATTTAATTGAGGATTTTTAATGCTTCTTTCCACATTTTAAAGACTTAAACTGATCAGTTTTGATGATTTTACATAGCAGGATTTAGTATATATAAATATATAATCCATATGTCTGAGTATGTTGTGGGATCATACTCAGATATGGCAGAAACAGGTGGCAGTTTGCTTCCATGAAGATTACAGCCTTGGAAACATCATGGGGGCAGTTCTGCTCTGCCCTGTAGGGTCCCTATGAGTTCAAATCTACTTGAGAGCAATAATATACGTATTATAGTATATATATCTATATAATTATGAAAGTATCTCAATTGGAAAAAAAGTCTGATTTTCTCATAACCACCTATGCTATCACCTCTATTTGTTTACTCCCAAAATGAACTTGGGTTGAACCTCCATGTTAAATAATCTTAAAGAACATGATAAATATTTTTAGATCAAAACATAAAATGTAAAAACAAGCTCAAAAAAGGACCAAGTAAAAATTATGTCAAAAATTTATTTATACTCGTAATTATTAAAAATTATTAAACTGAATGTTGGAGCCATCTAAAATTAAATTTTTCCCTCAAATTGAGCCCTGGCTGCACAGTGGTCAAAAGCTACAGGTGCTAACCAAAAGGTTGGCAGTTCAAATCCACCAACTGCTCCTTGGAAGCCTATAGGGCAGTTCTACTGTATGTTATAGGGCCGCTATGAGTCAGAATCGACTTGACAGCAGTGGGTTGGGTTTTTTTGTTTGTTTGTGTTTGACTACTTAAGGTCAACATATCTTACAAGGCACAACTTCCAGGAAATATTGAGATTACTTAAAGCACAGTGTAGAAATTACTTTCATAAAATTAGTACTATCTATTGATATTTTTTGTTGTAGTTTTGTTTCCAACTTGAAGTAGTTTTATAATCACCATTTAAAAAAAAATTTTTGTCAATTCCGACTCATAGAATCACAACAGAAATATAAAAATGTCAGGTTCTAAAATTTTCTACAATTGAGACACTTAGACCAAAAATATTTCATCATCCACTGGTTAAAAAAAAAAAATCATGAATAGAAAATTGTTCTAACTTTTCAATCACTCAACAATTATTAAAATAGTAATAAATTTCTGCCCATTGGCTCTGTGGGAGAAAGACTTGGAGATCTGCTCCAGTAAAGATTGCAGCCAAGAAAACCCTGTGACGCTGTTTTACTCTGTCACATGAGGTCCCTATGAGTTGGAATACACTTGACAGCACCCAACAACACACAGCAATTTTCTAAAACATTAGTGCCTAAAGCTATAATCTCAGTATTATTTTTCTATAAGCCTAAATTTCGCTATGAGTCTAAATCAACTAGACGGTATACAACAACAGTACTATTTTTAAAGCTTTAACTCCGTGGATCTTTTTGAGTTCAGATAATAACCAAAGAGGTAGGTGTTTAAGCCACATTTCACAACTAAGCAGAATAAGCCTCAGAGGGCTTACACTGTAGACCTGGGGACACTCAACTAAGTAAGTGGCAAAGGGGGAAATTAGGATGTAGATTTGTCTGTCTTCGAACTCAGTTTCTTCCATCATGCTATTCTGTGTCTTCTTACTGGTTATCTTCATATCTTTTAACTATAAAATGTAGATGTGGTTTTAGGTTCCTTCTACACACAGACACAGAGCGCATACTCAGATATATAGATTAAATATGGAAGTCTACAGCTGAGCAATTCAGAAGGATCATGTCACAGGACCAGCTGTGTGTTTTATAACAGTAATCTCTACCACTGTATAGAGAACGCTATTGAGACAATTATGTTATCATTCCTGATGCCTTCAGTTTTTAATATACTAGAAAATATATATTAATAAAACAAAGTTATTCAATTGTATTGTAGTATGCTTAATTTTATATTTTCAGGAGAATATTTTCATTATCAAATAATATAATTGGCTGTAAATATGTTCCAAAAAGAACAAAAAACCATTGCCATCGAGTTGATTCTGACTCATAGCAGTTCTATAGGACAGAGTAGAACTATTCCATACAGTTTCCAAGGAGCGCCTGGCGGATTCAAACTGCTGACCTTTCAGTTAGCAGTCATAGCTCTTAACCTCTACACGACCAGGGTTTCCTAAATATAGTCTAGGAGCAATAAAATATGATTAAGTATTGCCAATAATATCATTTTCTTTTTGATATTAAACTACACAATAAAATGAGAAGGAGCCCTTGTGGTGCAATGGTTAAGCACTCAGCTGCTAACTGAAAGATCAGCCGTTTGAACCCACCAGCTGCTCAGAGGGAGAAAAGGCCTGGCTATCTGCTTCGGTAAATATTACAGACTAGGAAACCCTGTGAGGCAGTTCTACTCTGTTCTATGAGTAAGAATCAACTCCACGGCACACAACAACTACAACAAAATGTTATTTTAGAATCTATTTAAAAACACATTGTGTGCGTGGCATTAATTTACATTTTAGGAACTGTGGAAACCTATTGTGTGTCACATTGAGAGCATCCCCATGATTCCTACCAACTTGTGACATCATGACAGCTTACTGGTAACAGGCTGGACTCAGCTACATTGCTAGTTGCAAATGTGTGCAAAAGCAGCAAGCACTGAAGACTGAATTCCAAGCAAATACAGAGAAGACATGTGGCCACAGAATAAAAATTGTGAAAATGGAAAAGGAATAATCCACCTTGACTAAAGCTTGAAATGCTAAATTTCAAGGTGAAGGTGTATCAGTACATGTTATGGCAGACTGAAAATCATCTCACTCCATGGAAAAAAACACCTGCCTTGTTCATAGATTGATAATACCAATAAATTGAAGTATGGTTCCAAAAAAATGAAAAAAAAAAAAACCCTATCGTGCGTTCAGTTCCACAATTCAATTCATCTCTCCAAATAGGTGCATTAAAAACATGTGTGCAGTCCTTGGGTGGCGCAAATGGTTAACACGTTCAGCTGCTAACCAAAGGTTGAAGGTTTGTGTCCACCCATAGGCACCTCAGAAGAAAAGCCTGGTGGTCTACTTCTGAAAAATCAGCCATTGAAAACTGGATGGAGTACAGTTCTACTCTGACACACATGTGGTTGTCATGAGTCCGAATTAATTCCACAGCAACTGGTGGCTTTTTATCAAAATACGCATGCTTAATGAAAATAAGTTACAATTTTTAGAAATTTTATTAACAAGGGCTGAAGCCGATTTATGGATAACATTGTGAAGAATGGGAATTCTAGAACACTTAACTGTGCTCATGAAGAACCTGTATATAGATCAAGAGGCAGTTGTTCGGGTAGAACAAGGAGATACTGTGTGGTTTAAAGTCAGGAAAGGTGATTCAGGATCGTATCTTTTCACCATATTATTCAATCTGTATGCTGAGCAAATATCCAAGGAGGTGAACTATAGGAAGAAGAAGGGGGCATCAGGAATGGAGGAAGACTCATTAACAACCTGCGATATGCAGAACACAACCTTGCTTGCTGAAAATGAAGGGAACTTGAGGCTGATGAAGATCAAAGGCCACAGCCTTCGGTATGGATTACACCTCAACATAAAGAAAACATAAATCTTCACAACTGAACCAATAGACAACATCTTGATAATGAAGAAAAGATTGACGTTGTCAAGGATTTCATTTTCTTGGATCCACAATCAACGCCCACAGAAGCAGCAGTCAAGAAATCAAACACCACATTGCATTGGGCAATTCTGCTGCAAAAGACCTCTTTAAAAGTGTTAAAAAGTAAAGATGTCACTTTAAGGGCTAAAGTGAGCCTGACCCAAGACATGATGTTTTCAATAGCCTCATATGCATTCAAAAGCTGGGCAATGAATAAGAAAGACCAAAGAAGAATTATTATAAATATTGACTATACCATGGACTGGCAAAGAATGAACAAATCTGTCTTGGAAAAATACAGCCAGAATGCTCCTTAGAAGCAAGGATTTCAAGACTTGGTGTCACATGCTTTGGACTTGTTATCAGGAGGGACCAGTCCCTGGAGAAGGACATCATGCTTGGTAAAGTAGAGGGTCAGCAAAATAGAGGAAGACCCTCAGGGAGATGGATTGACACAGTGGCTACAGCAATGGGCTCGAACATAATAATGGTCATGAGGATGGTACAGGACTGGACAGCATTTTGTTCTGTTGTACACAGAGTTGCCAAGAATCAGAACCGACTCGACACCACCTAACAATAATAACAATGCTGATTTAATTAAATGAAGATATTGTCATGATATAAAGTCAGGTTTTGGAATTAATAATATCAGCAATATCATTAGCAGTAAATATGTAGTTCAATAAGGAAAAAGCAGAAACTTATATGGTAAATATAAAGGTTTAGATTTTGAAATCATCAGGGAAATGAAAATATAGAGTATTAAACTGGGAATATACTACTGTGTTGATAACAATTAAATACCAGTTTCTAAACTGGCGATTGTCACTCGGGGAATAAATGTATTGAGCGTGCCTAATCTTAGACAAGGTACTTGAAGGTCTTTAAGCACAGTAAGAATCTCTGTGGGTCAAAATGGAAGAACTGCCACTAATATCTTCCACCTGAAATCGCCAAGGCAGGAATAAAAATAGAGGTGTTATACGCCTGCTTCTTTCTTCCCATGAATAATTAAGAAATAGCCTTGGATGGATTTGGTTGTGCAATTCAGCTGAAGTTACATGCCAGCCCTTCTCAAATATTTTTCATTTAAGTATCTGTACTTGCAATGGCAATGGGCTTTTTTACTTGCAGTGAAGGGCAGACGCTTACTTCCAGGAGGCAGGAAATGAAGCCCAAAGATGCCCAAGAAGCACTGTATTTCTGTAAAGGCTCATATTTATCTAAAATTTCATATGTTTATACCTTTATAATATTTTTTATATTTGCCATAATATAAAAGCAATTTAAAATTAATTATCAAAGCCTTAATCTCCCTCAGTTTTACTACTTGATACTACACAAAAGTACACCAATGAGAAATCGTATGTGAGAGGTATGATCTTAAGGTTTACTTTCAGATATTCTGAAGCCAAATAGTTCAAGGATTTCCATGTTTATTAATTCATCCTGGTTTTCATATTTCTAACATAAAAGTTACAATATGAAAATTTTATATATTTATAACATACAGAATACTCCCAAAGATATTTTGGTTTTCTGTAAAATTTGATGACTACTTTGTTGAATAATGTGTTTGGTTTGTAGGGATTTTAAATCATTTTAAAAAATAATATAATAGATTCAGGAGAAAAATTATTAAAATCCCTACTAGCTGAAAGGTTAGCAGTTCAAACCCACCCAGTGGTACCTCGGAAGACAGGCCTGGCAATCAGCTCCCAAAAGATCACACCCTTAAAAATCCTATGGAGCAGTTCTACTCTGCACACATGAGGTTGCCATGACGGCAACTTGACGGCAACCAGCAAAACAAAAAATACATGTAACCTATAGACATATTTGAAATCCACATAACTTAAGGTCAAACTAAGTCTTTTACCTTTGTGTTGGATTTTCAGTGTAAAATAATCCAAACGCTACTATAGGCAGACTTAAGAAGGAAGAACAGATTGGAAATCTGGAATTATTTCCCTTTAACATGTATTAGTTTTCTACTTCGAGTCTTGGTGGTGCAGTGGTTAAGAGTGCAGCTGCAGTTCGAATCCGCCAGCCACTCCTAGGAAACCCTATGTGGCAGTTCTACACTGTCCTGTAGGGTCACTATGAGTCAGGATCGACTCGAAGGCAGCAGGTGGTAACAGGTAGTTTCTACATATGGAAAATGTGTTTAAAATATTTCCAGTGTAATAAACCTAATCAGCACATTTATTTTTGACTTTAAGTGCTCTCCAATCCATGATCTGTCCCAATAACATATTCTTTGAAAAATACAAGTGCTAATCGGTGGCAGATGGTAAGGCTGGACTATCTAGTGCTAGCATGTAGATCACATTTATTCCTTTAAACTTTAAAAACAATAAAATGTAGCCTTTATTTATGTTTCATTCAAATTCTGTATTTAAAAAAGTTAATAGAGACCTTAAACCTGTCCATAATCTTTAAATGCCCTGGCAGATACTCTACCTGCTGTATTATTTAAATGAATTGAGCTGTTTAATGCCCATTTTATTTAAAATAATAGACTCTATCACCACAATATTATTTTAATTTCTACTGTATCATCTTTCATTGAAATAAAAGTGAAATTGGCAGCTCACAGGAGGCAATAAGCCACCTTTTAAAAGGGCGGGTATTCTCATCTTTTCAGTTTTGCAGTTCCTGGAATTGGGACGTCCTCATTCATCCATCTTGTCAATGAATGTCTTAAGGTTCTCTACTAGGCCCTGCAGGGAACAGCCAGAAATTCAAGCCTGATTCAGAAGAGGATTTGGAAAGAAGGATATCATTACTGATGTCAGGTGGACCTTGGCTGAAAGCAGAGAATATCAGAAAGAAGTTTACCTGTGTTTTATTGACTATGTGTGGATCATAACAAATTATGGATAATATTGCAAAGAAGAATGGGAATCCCAGAACACTTAATTGTGCTCATAAGGAACCTGTACATAGACCATGAGGCAGTCGTTCGAACAGTACAAGGGGGTACTAGGTGGTTTAAAATTAGGAAAGGTGTGTGTCAGGGTTGTATCCTTTCATCATATGCCCTGGTGGTGCAGTGGTTAAGAGCTACATCTGCTAACCAAGGGGCCAGAAGTTCTAATCCACCAACTGCTCCTTGGAAACCCTGTGGGCAGTTCTACTCTGTCCAATAGGGTTGCTATCAGTTGGAATTATTGGCTTATTCAATCTGTATGCTTAACAGATAATCCAAAAAAACTGAACTATATGAAGAAGAGCCGGGCATCAGAATTGGAGGAAAACTCATTAACAACCTGCATTATGCAGATGACACAACCTTGTTTGCTGAAAGTGAAGAGGACTTGAAGCACTTACTGTGAAGATCAAAGACTACAGCCTTCAGTATTGATGGTGCCTCAACATAAAGAAAACAAAAATCCTCATGACTGGACCAATAAGCAACATCATGATAAACAGAGAAAAAACTGAAGTTGTCAAGGATTTCATTTTACTTGGATCCATAATCAACTCCCATGGAAGCGACAATCAAAAAGTCAAAGGACGTATTGCATTGGGAAAGTCTGCTGCAAAAGACCTCCTTAAAGTGTGAAAACGCAAAGATGTCACTTTAAGGGCTAAGGTGAGCCTGACCTAAGCCATGGTGTTTCCAATCACTTCATATGCCTGCAAAAGCTGCACAATGAATAAGGAAGGCCAAAGAAGAATTGACACCTTCGAATCATGCTGTTGGCAAAGAACATTGAATGTACCATGAATTGCCAGAAGAACAAACAAATCTGTCTTGGAAGAACAGGCTGAATGCTTCTTAAAAGCAAGGATGGTGAGACTACATCTCACATACTTTGGGCATGTTATCAGGAGGGACCAGTCCCTGGAAAAAGATATCCTGCTTGGTAAAGTAGAGGGTCAATGGGAGAGTAGAAGACACTCATAGAGATGGATTGACATTGTGGCTGCAACAATGAGCTCAAGCATAACAATGATTGTGAGGACAGCACAGGACTGGGCCATGTTTCACCCTACTGTACATGGAATCGCTGAGTTGGAACAGACTCAATGGGACCTAACAACGACACTAAGCCCTGGAGGAATAAAAAAAAAAAAAAAAAAAAAAAACACTTCTGCCCTCAATAAAAAGTTCATTTTACTGGGGAAGAGCAATAAGTAAACACCGTGTGCTAAGTGCTGTTCTGGAACCTAGACATTTGCCTACCAGGACTCACTCTTGTAACTCAAGGTAAGCATCACAGTTGAGATGCACTGACATGAGTCTCACCAAACTCAGAAACAGAAATGAGAGGAAAGCGGGCCCACTGTGCATAGCTGTTCACTACACAACAGTGTGCAATGGGCATGGAAGAAGAACATTCCAGACAGAGGAAATTAACCTAGGTTTTCTACAAAGATTCACGGATGTGCATTGGCATTTTTGTTCTAGAATAATGGACAATTACATGATATTATTTTTAATTTAGAAAAGTTACTGTAGCAATGATGTTGAAAATGGGTTGTTAGAAAGAAATAGGAGCCAATGAGGCCTACTCAAGTCTGTTACAATTCAAGCAGAAATAATGAGGACATGAATAAAGAAGTGATAGTGGGAATGGAAAGGAGAATAGCATTTATTTGAAGGCCTGTTGGTGCAGAGAATGAGACAGTGGGAAGAGTCTGGGGTAAGCTTTTGTATCCGGCTGGATAAATGAGCCAATGATTGTCTTCACTGATCTATAACAAAGAACAGATTAAGGGTCTTCTAAGAAGTTCAATTATAAGTTTCATTTCAATCATGTTAAAACAGGGATTTGTAGAATATTCAAGTGGAGAGGTTTATCAAGAGTTGGATTTGGCCTGGAGGTATAAATTTGGTAGTTATAACAGCAATAATTGTAGCCAGTAACAGAGCTGAAATAATAGGAAAGAAATTTTTTTTTAATGGAAAAAAAAATAGAGTACAAGGGGCAGAACCTTAGAAGACATCCATATTGAAGAGGCTAGTGGGGAAAGAAGCAGCTGTGATAGACAATGTAATGTATGGAAGCTTTTCCTACACCCACCAGCCACTGTCTCCCTGGACAAATGAACATTATCAACGACACAGAATTTCTCTGGAAAGACAACATTTATATCAGGGATGCCGTCATTTGTCAAAACACTCTATTAGGTCCCCTTTCATTTTATCTGTTGACTCAGCAACATTTTCTTTTTAACATCTTCAATGGTTTAAGGCTTTGTCTTTTCACAATAAATTGTGTTTCTTTAGAAAGAACTCAAAAGTTGACTTCTCGACAATATGTAATGACCCTTATTTTTCCCTCAAGTACATTTTAAACTATGAAGGCATTTTCAATGTAAGGAGTTCAAAATTAAAAGTAAAAGGACTTGAATCACCTTCAGAAAATATATATACTCCAAAAGTGACTTCTTTTAAAGATTTTTTAATATGTACATTTATTATCTGTTTTATAGAAATAGTCAACCTTAAACATTATTATCTTGAATAAGCTGACCTCTACATATTATAATTGAACCTATACAATTTAATGTGGCTGCTGTCTTTTATACAAATCTGTCAGCTGCCGTATTGAGATTAATGACTCAATGTAAGTGTAGACCTTATTTTAAAGCTTCTGTAAAAGTCTTGCACATATATTTTTAGACTTGTTTTTATTGGTTTTGTGCTACTGGCTAATCTTAATTTGCATGAATTATCTATCTTACTATAAAGACATTGAAGGGTAGATATGCCACCTGTCATAGTGGTTAACAGTTCTTGGCAATCCTTTTCTTACTTCTCCCTTAAATTCTCCCCACTGCAGTAACTGAATGCATTTCCAGTATAACCAGTGGTCAATCTTAGAGACAGTTGTCTTAGAAACATTATGATGCATAGATCTTGGTCCATACTTATTATTTACCAAGATATCAATATATTGTGCTCAGTGATAAGGGTAAAAATACAGCGAGTTATGGTTTATACTTTTGATCAGTTTGTTAGAGGCAACACTGGGCTAAATGGTCCTAATACTGTAAAATAAAATAAAATAACTAAGACTTCATTCATTTTTACATTTATCAGTTAAAGAGTTTTACAGATGATGACTAGGATTCCTAGATTTTCAATTACAAGTTTATATTGGGTTTACAATCCTAATTCTCTAATTTTATATTTGCTAGATAGTTCACATAGGTTTATTTCTATTATGAAACACTACTACACTCATACAGTAGTCTTCTTAATTATGAACTTTTGTGAGATTAGTTTCTAGGGGAAAATTCTATTCCAATTTTTATTCCAATCCTTATTTTCATTTTTTTGACATATAAGCATTGATTGAATTAAGATTATTAAACAGTAAGAAACAATTTTTGTGTTTTTTTTAATATATGACTTTAGAATAGTTACTGTATCTACAACCTTTTCATTAACAGAAAGAAAATTGATAAATGGAAGGTTTAAGGTTAACAAATTGCCATAATGCTTGGATACAATTTGTTCTCAAGTCACTATTTGGAAATGATCAAACAGAGGCTGTCTGACCTTGTTATACAAAAGATTCTTGATTAGTTAAAAGACTGGACTAGTTGAATACACTGGCTCCTACTAGCTCTATGATGCGATGACACTCCTCACATAACTTAATTCAGATGGGAACTCTTGATACTCAGATGAACTTCTTTCTTTCCAAAACTCTGTGCTAGGGTAATCTCATACATTAATTTAAGGGCCATGGTTAAACTTTGTGAACTCCTAGACTGTCCTAAATCATCTTTTATCCCCTAGTAGAGCAACTAGAGCAACTGGTAGGCACTTACAAATGTTAAGTGTATTGTGTAATTCCATAAAACTCTCTCTTATCAGTCTCATTCCATAAAAAAAGAAAATGCAGAGAAATGATGAGAGTTTGAAGAAAAAAAAATTTTTTTTTTTTTTTTTGGTACCAATTACTGGTGAGTTGTATTTTACCTTGATCACTGGCACTTGACTGTGACAAAATTTTAAGTTTCAACTCCTTCTGCTGCACACTTACATGTGTTTGTCTATATGTCAAGCCTTGTGATTCCTGTTCTGATTGCACGTTCCCAAGTCCTGGATATTAGTCCAAATTTCTTGATTTTACAGTCTCCTGTGGTGATAATACACCATCAAGTATTACACAAAACTTATCCCAATCACACATTTTATTAAGATGTACAGCCTCTTCCCTACACAGAACTTCACTTCCTGTATAAGTCGCCAGAGCCAGTTATTAAGGTATGTTGCTATTGTGTGCCATGGAGTCAATTCCAACTCATGGCAACCCTGTAACAGTAACAAACAAATCTGTCTTAGGAGAAATACAGCCAGAATTCTCCTTAGAAGCAAGGATGGCAAGACTACCTCTCACATGCTTTGGACATGTTATCAGGAGGAATCAGTCCCTGGAGAAGGACATTATGCTTGGTAAAGTACAGGATCAATGAAAAAGAGGAAGACCTTCAAGGACATGGATTGACACAGTGACGGCAACAAAAGGTCAAACACAGCAATGATTGTGAGGATGGCACTGGACCAGGCAGTGTTTCGTTCTGTTGTGCGTAGGGTCACTATAAGTCAGAATCGATTCGACGGCACCTAACGATAGCAAAAACATGACAGGGTAGAATTGCCCCATAGGGTTTCATAAGCTTTAATCTTTACAGGAGTAGATTGTCAGGTCTTTTCTCTTGAGGAGTCACTAGTGGGTTCTAGCCACCGACCCTTCATTTAGCAGCCAAGTGTTTAAACATTGAGCTACCAGAGATGTTTTTAAAGCATGTTAATAGTTTCAAATATCTATCTCCATATAGTCAACAAATCAAATATTTTAAAGTCTGTAGATATCCATACAAACGCAACAACAAAGGGGAAAAAAGGACTTTGTGGGATGAAGAAAATATTTGGTGCATGTACCCTTCTAAAGGGACAATTATGAGATCATGCCTTATTCACTTCTGAAAAAATAAGTAGCAGTAAGATAATAATTCTAAACACATTTATGTTGCCATGTGAAGTACTTAACCACAGGAACACTAAGTTGCAGAAGCAAAGCATAATAGAAGCAGTATTTTAAGGCTATTCAGGTAAAATAATCCTAGTCTTTTGATAAATAAATAGCAAACACAGGATGTTTTAAAATAAGAAGGAAAGGAAAGATAAATAAAGCAACTAACATTTGTTGAGCTTAAATTGCATGCCAGACACTATGCTTATCCTACCCCTGCATTTTAAGATCAGGTTATTAAATCTGGATGATCCTTAGATAAAATACATGTATTATCCATACCAGGGGATGTGTACAGACCATCACTGGTTGGCTCAGATTTTCCCCAGCTTACTTTTGTAGCTACTTTCCTTCTGGAGTCCTGGTTTTGAATTGGTCCTTTGAGTTTCTGGGTTGTTGAATCCTCAATTTACCACTCACCTTTCAGTGTCCACTAGCCTCACTCCACCTCCACAGTCCCAAGTAAGAGACTCCTTGCTCTGACCTCAATCCCATGAAACCCCGTCAGCAGCCTAAACTCTATTTGACCCAGGTATCAGTCAAGGTGGAATAGGTCATGCTTTGGCAACAGATCCCAAATTCTCTCTTTCTCTCTTGTGATATGGGCCCAATAGGAGTTGGTAGTGGGGCTCACAAATACTTGGGCCCTGTAATAGTGTCCTAGTGCTGCCGTCAGTACCACAAACTGGGTGGCTTATAAGAACAGAAATTCATTGTCTCACAGTTTTGGAGGGTGTCAGCAGAGCCACGCTCTCTCTGAAAACTCTAGGAGAAGATGCTTTTTTTTGTCTTATAGCTTCTGGTAGCCCCAGGTGTTTCTTGGCTTGCAGCTGCAATCTCTGCCTTCATTTCATGGCTGTCCATTTTCATTTTGTTTGTCTGTCTGTGTATATTCTCTTTTATCAGGACACCACTCATAAAGTATTAGGAACCACCCTAGTCCATTATGACCTCATGTTAATTGATAACATCATCGATGATCCTACTTGCAAAGAAGATCATGTTCACAGGTACGGGGGTTAGAACCTCAAGGTGTTTTTTGGGAGACACAATTCAATTCACAATAGGGGCCCAGGAGGATGTAGAAACTCCATCTCCACAGGTGCTTCCATGCAAGGGAAGAGAGAGCTTCAGGGCTTTGCACTGGCAATTAAATGCCTCGACCTAAAACTACATATGGCCCTCCTTTTTCTATCTCGCTGATAAGCCAATCACATGGCTACATCTAAGTTTAAGAACAGTTAGGAAGTATAGTCCTGCCATATCTATAAAAAAATAAGGAGGACAAAAACAAAATACGAACATTCATGTCAACTACCATCCCCCACTACCACCACAACCCCCAGTGTGACCACCAACTGCACCACACATACACACATACAGACAACAACAGACACTCTCTCTCTCCTTGGTTTCCGTCTCAACTAGGAGATGAGGAATCAGATGTATGTTATTGATTCACTGTCATAACAGACAAAGAGGTAAGTATTAATGATCTGCATTTAACAAACAGGAAAGCCAAGGCTTACAGAACTCCAGTGCTTTGCACAAAATCACACATCATTGAATCCACATTCAAACCCAAGTTTTTTTTGGTTAAAACACTCAGTGTATATCCAACCTCCACAAGACAAATTTCAAACTCTCCAATATGCCATTCATAGTCCTCCAAGACCAGTGCCTTCATCACCTTCCTGAGTCATTTCTTATTGCTCTCAGCCCTATCCCCTTCTCTACAGCCATAAAACACCTCTTGTGATCTCTCTGGGATTCCTTTCTTAAGCCTTTGACTCCTGTGGTGCCTCCTTTCTAGAATACACTTGTCTTCTGTCTTCTTGACAAGCTATTCTGCTTTTAAGACACAGTTCACAAATTCATGCCCTCTATGAAGGCTTTTCTGATTTTCTCTCTCTCACACAAAAATTAAATATCTATTATTTACATCCCCGTTGTACCTTTTGCCTACTTTTAGCAAACTAATTTGTGTTGAATTTATTGTCTTTCATACCTGTCACTCACTCTAGGTGCCCTAGGGTTACCTCATAGTCATTTTTGTGCACTGATCATCCCGATGGTTAATCTGTCTGCTTTTATTGCTTGTTGAATGAATGCAGGGTAAACAGGTAGCAGAGGGGCAAGCCTTGGTCTCTGGATGAGAATCCTGCCTTCACTGTGAACATTTGTCTGAAAGCAGTCCAAGTTAAACTTTCTGTGTTTCAGATTTTTCATCTGTAAAAGTAACGTAATAATAGGATTTATCTATTGTTCTGTTAGGATTATTGTGAGGATTAAATAAGTTAATATATATAAAGGTTTTAAGGGAGCAATTATTAAAATGAATAGCAACAATGGTGACAGCAGTTGTAGTAGCAGTACTAGTAATACAGGCAAGCTGTGACATCTCTCTCCAGTACTTTGGAGATACTATAAATCTATGCCTTTAGACCAGACCTATTTCAAGTGACAATAAGTCCAAGTCTCACAGATTTGGGTAAACAATTATGATAACTTTGCTCAATTAATGCACTCAGAAGACATTACATATGCCATGTGACCAACTTATACTAAAACTATAATTTGGATCAAGAGATTGGGTGGTTCAGATAAATTTTCCTGATTTACTCTCTGTTAACCTAGAACTACTCCCTTTTGCAAGAACATGTAACCCAATACTAATGGTTGTGAAAGAATTAAACAACAACTCTCCAGCTGTGAGGTTAGAGACTCAGAGTTTTCTCCTCATCCATTACAATGTGGACAGGCCCTAAGAGAAAGAAAAAGAGTTTGAGTAATGGAAGAGAGTTACTTAGCCCTGAGATATTACTTTTTCTTGTCTAACGTTAGGGTGTTCTTTTAAAAATGCTGTAAGGGAACTGCATAAGCTCTCACAGATATTTGCAGGCATTCCAGGGTACTTGAAGAAAGTCATGCTAGAGAGTTCACTTCCTGTGGTTTCAGCATTGTGTGAGTGGTTTAATAGAAATTAGGAACAGAAATAGAAATAAGAAGAACACGTATAAACATGCATTTAAAGCTATGCATCTGAGGCAGAAAGCCTACTCTATAAGGGCTGAATTTCGAGTAACTATACACAGAGACAGAATTTTCTGACCAAAACACAAAAATATAGACCAGCAGATGGTCAAAAGCAAAGAAGGCCTTAAAAATGAGCCAAGAATATTGCTTTTCAGCTTTTTGGCTATGATCAAGTGTAAAAATGAGCCAAGAAGAAAATGAGATGAAATCAAATACAATACTCACATTTCTGGCTAAGATTTCCCTGGTCCACAAATATGTTGGCATCGGTGGTTAGTTCTAGAATCACACCCAGATATCAAAGAATGTGAGTGTGGGGATTTACATTAGCCATTACCAAGCTGTCAGTGGTATGTTTTTATAGACTTTGATGAATTTTCATTTAATGTTTTTATTTTTGTAAAAGTCATGCATTAAAGAATCCTTTCTCAGGTCATTAAGGGTAAGTATCAAACTGCTGTTGTTGTTGGGTGCTGTTGAGTTGATTCCAACTCCTAGCAACTGCATGTGACAGAGTAGAACTGACCCATAGGGTTTTCTAAGCTGTAAGCTTTATGGGACCAGATCACCAGGTCTCTCTCCCTCAGAGCTGGTGGTTGGGTTTAAACTGCCAACCTTTTAGTTAGCAGCCAAGAGTTTAACCATTGCACCACCAGGGCTCCTTAGGCATTAAACTAGGGGAACCAGAATTGGGCATTCTCAGTAATTAGGTTTTACAGATTTGCTTTCCTAATGAGGACCAGTTTTTATGCTATGAAGACCTAATTTCAGAACAGCTAGAACTTGATATAGTACCTTCCATAGCTTTGCATAAGATGGAAGAAATCTTTCTTGAAATAAATA
Source organism: Loxodonta africana (assembly GCF_030014295.1). Lineage (NCBI taxonomy): Eukaryota > Metazoa > Chordata > Mammalia > Proboscidea > Elephantidae > Loxodonta > Loxodonta africana. The sequence continues at coordinate 14,990,302 of NC_087358.1, read as the reverse complement.
AATGGGTGGATGAGTAAATAAATTATTCAGTGAATTTGGGAATCGTGGTTAATTCATTTGGAGCCCTGCTGGCACAGTGCTTAAGAGCTACAGCTGCTAACCAAAAGGTCGACAGTTCCAGTCCACCAGTGGCTCTTTGGAAACCCTTTGGGGGAGTTCTACTCTGTCTTATAGGGTCGCTATGAGTCAGAATCGACTCGATGGCAATGGGTTTGGATTTTTTTTTCCCCAGTTAATTTATGTATTTCAAATATTAAACATGACACTAATATTAGATATTGGGAAAAATTCAAAGTGATAATTTTGATACAAATTTTTTATTAAGGGCCTGCTATTTTTTTTATGTTCCAATGGAGCTTTGGTGGTGCAGTGGTTAAGAGCTTGGCTGCTAACCAAAAGGTCAGCAGCTCCAATTCACCAACCACTCCTTGGAAACTCTACGGGGGCAGTTCTACTCTGTACTATAGGGTTGCTATGAGTCAGAATCAACTCAGCAGCAATGGTTTTTCAGTTGTTATTGTTGTGGTGGGGGCTAAGTTCCAGGGACTTTGTTCAATGCTAGGAAAATGACAATGAGTGTTATGTACATGCATGGCTGTTGCCTTCATAACATTCAATAGATAGCTGACATCAGATTGACTCCAGCTGATCACAACATTATGCACAGCAGGAGTTTCCTGGTCCTGCGCCATCCTCGCGAAGGCCAGCATGTTCCAGTCCATCAGTGTGGCTATTGTGCCAGTCTATCTTACTGAGGGCCTCTCTCACTTTCATTGGCCATTTACTTCACTACACATGATATCCTCCTCCAGTAATTGATCCTTCCAGACAACATGTCTAAAGCAAGCAAGTCAGAGAGTCAGACAATATTCTGTTATAATCCATCAGGTTGTCCCTGGTTAATTTTCAGATGTAGATTGTCAGGCCTTTCTTCCTGATCTGTTTTAGTCTGAAAGCTCCACCGAAGCCTGTTTACCACGGGTGACCCTGACGGTATTTGAAATAGTGGTGGCCTAACTTCCACTATCACAGCCGCACACAAACCACCGCAGGAGAACAAACCAACAGATGGACGGTGGACCACAGCATTGTATTTCCCTATTATCCAGGACTCACTGATCTGTAAAATAAAAAAAACTGACCTGTTTCTTAAAGTCAATGAACACAGTATATAAAATGCATGTAACAGAAATGTTAATGTTAAAGTTTAGAGGTCTACCCCTCCAAAATTTCCACTTTCTTTTCTTGTTCCCATCAAATAGGGTGATCATTCTTGATGCTCTTGAGTCACTGGAATGCTGTGGGTGATAGATTTGTGCATGAACTTTCTAAACTGTGAGAGAATGGTCCAAATAAAGATTTTTTTAAATTGCTTATTTGAAAATTTATTTTTTTGAAAAAAATTTTTTTTACTTTTTTTGACGTATTTTTTAGAGAAATTGTTCAACCATAAGTGACCCGTAAATTGTGTCAGTTTAAATAAAATAGAAAAATTATTCTGATTACAGACTACCATGCAATTCTCTAAGCCATATCATTTCACTTTTATAATCTCAAGTTCGAGTAATTGTTGAAATCTCAAGTTCGAGTAATTGTTGAAATCCAGTTCAACATATATTCCTCAAATATTTACTTATCTAAAAACCCTGGCCTTACTAAAGTATCTCCAAATAGTAATCAGGGTTTCTACGTTTTATGTCTCTATGACTGAATTCTCTGTGGTAAAATCTGCAGTGGGGGTCTGGAAAGAGACAAAATGCATCTTATTATGATTTAAATATTTCATGGGCTGCTCATGACTAAATTTAACTAAATCTCATCTAATTTTCACATGTAATCAAACAAACCACACTTTCACAAACAACTAAAATTTCTTGCTGAAGAATCTGAAGGGGCAAAAATTGAAGATAATAAATTTATAGGCACATTTTGCATAAAATTCAAATCCTTTTGTGTTGGATTTTTCTAATACAAATATTACCATTAAAATTGTACCTCTCATGTACACTGTTCACAACCCAGGTGGTGGTTCTTGACTTCGGGGTATAAAGTTTAGCAAGGTCTGTTTCAAACAATTCATTTAGGTCTGCAAGCTTTTTGAGCCTTCTGGAAATTACTTCTTTGATTTCATACATTACATACATGGGTGGATTTTTCTTCCTCCTCTGTTAACGAAAGAAACAGAAAAGCCAGAATGCACTATGACAGAATCTTTCACTTGGGGAAAAAATAAGTATACCAAATATGGCTTGATCCCTTTGAGGAATTTCCATTGGAGTTATAAATTTTTCAAATTAAAGAAGCTTTGGATTTTATAACTAGATGCTCTTTTGAAATGAAAGATTATTTTAGGAAAGCTATCATCTTCAAATGCCATTAAGCTGTTTATGGATGGTACTCATAAGAGAATGATTCAAACTTTTTTTTTCACCAAGATGTACCTAATGCTTCAATACTGTAAGTTTAACCTTAAATTTATGAACAAATACATAATAATGTCCACCTATTCATTTCCCTAAAACTTAGCAATATTTAAAAATGTAAATTCTGATTTTATGTGAAGGCTTTGCTGGGTCCTGAAATCACAAGTGACTTCACAGTCTTTTAATTCCCAGTAAGACATTGCGTTTCTTATGCAGACCTCTCATATAATGCTGTTATATGAATTTAGGTGTTTTTTTTGTCTTTTCTATTACATTGTACCTCCTTAAAGATGAGAAGTAGCATATTTGTCATTTCTCTATACCTTATAGAATGTGGCAGTGTCTTACCCACAGTGAACACTCAACGATTTATGACATCAAAGACTTCAGGAAAAAATTGTCAAAATTCAGACTACCACCCTGAAGAAAACTGAATGTAACTCCCTGGTAATAATACTCCCATCCAGGAAAACAGCTTCTCAACTAAGAATAGTAAAATACTACCACTGAACTTTAATAGTGCTATTTCTGTGTGTGGGGTGTGTGTGTGTGTGTGTGTGTGTGTGTGTGTGCGCGTGTGTGTGTTTACCAGGGTGTCAGAATCACCTGAGGAAATTTTCTTTTGCAAAATACAAACAAGCTAACTGGTCTCTCCACCCAGAGTTCCTACTATGTTGCGAGGTTGACACAGGGTTGGAAAGTAAAAAACTCAGGATATGTATATTATGAAAAGTTTCCTGAACATAGAAAGAAGCCCATCACATCTTCCCTCTGTTTACAGATGCTGTCCTAGAATCCCAACTTTACTAAAATTGTCAAACGTAGAATTAATTTCATAAAGATTGCCTAAAAATAATCCATTTTACCAAGGATCTTTGTGACCTTAGTCAACAGTCTATCTTAGTAGAGTTACATCACTGACATCTACCTTGATGTATAAACACACATTATTAGAGTGGTGTCTAGGGTTTGTGGCTCTCAAATGTCAATGTCCTGGGGGCTATAGATTATACAAAGGGAAGCTCATTGGAACAGATAGAGTGAGGCCTCACAAGAGAATGTCAAATTATCATAAAGCCTATTATATTAAATTTAAAGTTTTTTTTATTTCAAAGTAAAAATTTAATAACGCAAATAAAACTATAAGACCCAAAGAAAAAGTGATAAATTAACAGCAATAAGGAAAAAAAGAAAACAGAACCACAACATTTAATAACTGCATAACTCTCTAAACCCTGGAAATATTCACTGTGTATTTTTTAAATATGGAAACCCTGGTGGAGTAGTGGTTAAGAGCTACAGCCGCTAACCAAAAAGTGAGCCGTTCAAATCCACCAGATGCTCCTTGGAAATTCTATGGGGCAATGGCGCAGTTCTACTCTCCTCTAGGGTCGCTATGAGTCGGAATCCACTCGACGGCAACAAGTATTGTTGTTGTTTGGTGCCGTCGAGTCGGTTCTGACTCATAGTGACCCTATGCACAACAGAACAAAACACTGCCTGGTCCTGAGCCATCCTTACAATCGTTGTTATGCTTGAGCTCATTGTTGCAGCCACTGTGTCAATCCACATCATTGAGGGTCTTTCTCTTTTCTGCTGATCCTGTACTCGGCCATGCATGATGTCCTTCTCCAGGGACTGATCCCTCCTGACAACATGTCCAAAGTATGTAAGACGCAGTCTCACCATCCTGGCTTCAAAGGAGCATTCAGGTTGTACCTCTTCTAAGACAGATTTGTTTGTTCTTTTGACAGTCCACGATATATTCAATATTCTTCACCAACACCACAATTGAAAGGTGTCTTATTCATTGTCCAGCTTTTACATGCATATGATGTGATTGAAAATACCATACCTTGGGTCAGAAGTACCTTAGTCTTCAAGGTGATATCTTTGTTCTTCAACACTTTGAAGAAGTCCTTTGCAGCAGATTTGCCCAATGCAATGCGTCTTTTGATTTCTTGACTGCTGCTTCCATGGGTGTTGATTGTGGATCCAAGTAAAATGAAATCCTTGACAACTTCAATCTTTTCTCCATTTATCATGATGTTGCTCATTGGTCCAGTTGTGAGGATTTTTGTTTTCTTTATGTTGAGATGCAATCTATACTGAAGGCTGTGGTCTTCGAACTTCATTAGCAAGTGCCTCAAGTCTTTTTCACTTTCAGCAACAAGGTTGTGTCATCTGCGTAACGCAGGTTGTTAATGAGTCTTGCTCCAATCCTGATGCCCCATTCTTCTTCATATAGTCCAGCTTCTCGTATTATTTGTTCAGCATACAGATTGAATAGGTATGGTGAAAGAATTCAACCCTGATGCACACCTTTCCTGACTTTAAACCTATCAGTATCCCCTTGTTCTGTCCGAACAACTGCCTCTTGATCTATGTAAAGGTTCCTCATGAGCACAATTAAGTGTTCTGGAATTCCCATTCTTTGCAGTGTTACCCATAATTTTTTATGATCCACACAGTCGAATGTCTTTTATAATAACGAGTATTATATATATATATATGTTTATATAATTTATATATAAATATACGTATATATTTTATATATAAATGTGTGCATATATATATATATGTTTATATAAACCTAACCATAGTGGTCCAATATTAAAATACACTTTTGTTAATATTTTTTTAAAGTATTATCTTAGGAAAAATCTTTATCAATAAACTTTATATTGAAAGGAGACAAGCAAACTATTTCTGTTAAGATCCAGACAGTAAATACTTTAGACCTTGTAGGTCTGTGGTTTCTGTTGCACCTGCTCAACTCTGCTGCTATTGTGAGGAAAACAGCCATAGACTACGTGTACATGAATGGCAGTGGCTGTGTTTCAATAAAACTTTACTTGTAAAAAAGGAGCATGGGCAATATTTGGCCTGTATACCCTTGTTTCCTGCCTGTAATATAGATTATCACATAAATAATAAGTAAATCATAATATCAGTAATATTCTGAATTGACATTATATCCTTTACCATTTTAAGTATAAGCAGTAAGAGATTTATCCTCTAGGTTAGTTGGGAAATCTTTCATCTTGGACAAATTATCTATTTCTGATTTGTAGGTAACTCCTTCTTTAAGAGTCTAATATATTTCAGAGAGAGGTATTGCATTCACATTATTTTTCCTTATCTAGATTGTCTAAGCCTATGTATCTTCCTCTTAGGCTATTCCTGTTTGTTTGTTTGTTTTTTCCCATAGATTTTTTTTTTTTTAATGATGTGATCTAGATGATTATGTAAGTTACCATTAGGAAAGTGGAAAATTTGATCTTGTACCATACACCTTTATATTATGGAGGCTTTGAAATTGCACAACAATTACCTTAGAAGCATATAAACCTTTTTGTTGAAGAATATAACCCACTTTTAAATTCCTCTGATGAGGAAACTCTTTCCCAAAGGTTATTGATTCAAGAAATAACTCAAGTAAACTTTTACTTTTTTATAAAAAAGAAATAGGTGTCATACCAGCCCATTAGTGTACTTATTAGGCAACTTAACTACTTTAGTGTTTAATCTCAAATCTTTGTTTTCAATTTTTGTGACTACAAAAACAATCTGTTCAAGATACTTATACTAGTCAAGTCACTCAAATAGTCAAGAAAACAGAAGAGAATTGAAATACACTGATTAACTACTACTCTCCAGAGACTATGCTGCCCGTTACCACTGAGTTGATTCCAACTCATTGCAACCCTATAGGACAGAGTAGAGCTGCCTCAGGATTTCCAAGGAGTAGCTCGTGGGTTTGAACTGTCAACCTTTTGGTTAGCAGCGTGAAATACCATGGCTAATATAATCCTATCAACAACTTTCTGAGATAAGTATTAGAAACCATTTTATAGATGAGAATGCTAAGTCTCAAAGGAGTTGAAGGACTGATGCTCAAGTCCTTCTACTTGATAGCGACAGAGTCAAGATTCAAACCCAAGTCTGATGGCTACAAAATTTACACTGTCTCCACTATTATTGTACACCAGAGGTCTGTAAACCATGGCCCATGGGCCAAATCCCTTCTACTACCTAAGAATGGTTATACATCTTTAAATTATTTTTTAAACGGTTAGAAATATGAAGAATATTTCCTAACACACAAAAGTTATATGAAATCCAAATTTCAGTCTTCATGAATAAAGTTTTAATGGACATAATCCCTCCCATTCATGTAAATGTTGTCTGTGCCTGCTTTCACTCTACAATATCAGAGTTGAGTAGTTACAGCAGAATCCATATGACCTGCAGAATATTTACTATCTGGCCCATTAAATAGAGTTTTCCAACACCAGCTATATTTTTGCCTCCTGATTAATACAGGTTTATAGCTATCGATGTGGTCTTAATATAAAGTGGAACCACCAGAAAAATAAAGTGTTATTCCAAAGATACTGATGAGTAATACTTTAAAAGCACAATAATGCTTCAGAGATGATCACTCACTCTGCATTTTCCTTTCCACGCGATTTAGAGTTCATCGGTTTGAAAGTTTCTTGAGGGCTTGCAGTGCTTAATACATGCATGCATTAAAGCTCTCAAGTTTACTTGGCCTGCGTGTGGTGAGAAAGATCTTGGAGGTAATTTATCACATAAGAGTTTGTCAGTTATTAACTCTTTTTTAGATGTGTCATAGAGCAGAAAAGCGCATTTGAAAGTGACAGTTCTGACAGGGTACTTTTCCACCAAGGGGTGGTGAATCTGACAGCTGATTCTAAAAGGATTTGTAATCCTTGAACTGCAAGTCGTTTCCCAAGGCTCAGCCCCAAACCACTCCTCCTGCACAGGGACATAGAACCAGGTTTTGTGGAGCCTGATGCTTATACAATACGAAGGATCTTTTTTAAGGAAAAGAATACAAAATTACAGATACAAAATTGTTGTTATTGTTGTTGGCCACTGAGTCAACCTTATATGATAGAGTGGGAATATCCCATGGGGTTTCCTAGGTTTTAAGGGAGCAGATCATTAGGTCTTTTCTCCTACAGAGGGGCTAGTAGGTTCTATCTGCCAACCTTTCAGTTAGCAGCCAAACACTTAACCATTGATCCACTGAGATCCCTTAATACAAAATTAAATATTAGGTTTTGGAAGGAGTCCAGGCAAGTGAGAGGCCCTGTGTCTTAGTTATCTAGTGCTGCTATAGCAGATATACCCCAAGTGGATGGCTTTAACAAACAGAAATTTATCCTTACACAGTCTAGGTGGGTAGAAGTCCAAATTTAGGGCACCAGCTCCACAAGAAGGCTTTCTCTTTCTGTCGGCTCTTGGGGAAGGTCTTTGTCATCAATCTTCCCCTTGTCTAGGTGCTTCTCAGTGCAGGGACCCTAAATCCAAAAGACACACTCCATTCCTGGCTCTTCCTGCTTGGTGGTAATGAGGTCTCCATCTCCCGGCTTGTTTCTCTTTCTTTTTATCTCTTGCAAGATAAAAGGTGATGTAGACCACACCCCAGGGAAACTCCTCTTACATCAGAAAGGGCTGTGACTTGAGTAAATGTGTTATATCCCACCCTAATCCTCTTTAATGTAACCATTAGGATTCATAACACATACGATAATCACAACAGACCACAAAATGGAGGAAAACCACACAATACTGGGAATTGTGGCCTACCCAAGTTGACACATATTTTTGAGGGACACAATTCACTCCATGACATCCTTAAACTTAGGTTTCATTAGCTTCGAGAAAATCATCCTTTGCTCCAACAGAAAAGAGAGAATGGAGGTGTCACTCTAATCTCTAGGGAAAAGAGTGGCCATATTCATCAAGATGCTTGCAATGCAAAATGTAACAGATTCAACTGTAAAGCAAATTTCCGTATCTCAGTAGCATCCTGAATTAGTAAAGTACCTTTCATACAACTGTAACCCATTTTCCCCATTCTCTCAAATAATGTCCAGCCGGGGAGCACACAGCTACACTACTTTGTTTCATTGGTTTGAAAGCTTTCTTGAAGGCTTGCAGCACTTACATGCGTGTATTAAAGCTCTCAAATTTACATGGCCTGGGTGCTGTGAAAAAGATCTTGGAGGCAATTTATCACATAAGAATTTGTCAGTTATTAACTCTTTTTTAGATGTGTTGTGGAGCAGAAAAGCATGGTCAAAAGTGACAATTCTGGACCCCTCACTCACTCATCCAAACAAAAGAGATGGCTGCAGGAGTGAGCTTGCTCTTAGCTTCACTTCAATCCACTCCTCCTTGCTTTCCTTTAGTTCTTTTTGACGTTTAAACTCAGAACTACAAACTAAAGCAGCAGCATGCTCTCTGCAGGGCTTGCTGCAGCATGCCCAAAGCTTCAGAGAAGCATCCTAGGCCACCTGGCAGCTTTGACTCCAACCTCCCACTTCAGAGCAAGCGCCAGCTCTCCCAATGAACACTTTCTACAGCTTTTCTTTACTTACTTCCAAGTTTTCCTTCACTTCTCTTCCCTTTGATTCCAGATTCCTTTCCAAATAGGAAGCCCTGTTCTCTTCTAAACACAAGATTCTGTGTGTATGTGTGGGAGGTAGTTGACTAAAGTCTAGGGACTGGGGCCAAGATAAAACAGGAAAGAAGTGGACCAGATGGTAGGAAAGTAAGAGTTAGTACTAAGCCAGGATTGAAGCCAGATCTGAAAACGCAACCGAGTACAAGGTCTGAAGTAAAAAAGGCTCCAGTGATGATCCTGCTAACAGAAGTGGTCACTGCTGTCACCAGGAACAAAGATGAAGGGCTTCTGCCTCCTATTTTCTTTTGAGTAAGGCAAATGCTTTAAAATGTCAAAAGGAAGCATGGAATAAAGGAAAGAACATAGGCTGAAGATATGATGAAACAGCCTGGATACCAATCTCCCTACTTACCAGCTATTTCTCTAAAATCATGTTTTTCTAATCTATGAAATATTGACAATTATTCCTCCCAGAGCTGGTTTTCATTAATAAGAAATGAGACAAAGGGTTTCAAGGGCCCAATGCCACTCCTGACATCACCAGGATCAGAACGTTACCTCTCCTTGGAAATGTCTCCAGCCAGAGGTACTTGGGATCTTCGAGGTTCCTGACATGCTTCCTTGAGCCCAGTCCTAAATACACTGCCCAAGGTTGTCCAGGAGACCTGCCCAGCCTCCCTGGATTTAGAACTGTGCTGGGTGTTCTCCATTTGAACTCCCCACTCAGATCCATTCTCAGCCCTTCTCTGCCCTCCTCCAAGTTTCACTGATTGCATCATCCCTTGCTTTCTGACTTCAGCTGAGTTCACCACTGGTAGGCATTAGCAGGAGATGACGGAATGGGAGGAAAGAGAGGTGTTATTCCTCTAGTTTCCTCCCTCCAAGCCCTATTCCTCCTCCATGACTACAGCTCTTGCTGGAGACTACATCCCCAGCTCTCTCTCTGCCCAGGAGTGACAACATACCCTCCCTTTGCTCCTTCAACCCTGGGGGAGACAAATGCTTTCTAAACTACTAATCTGTGGATACCTCACTCAATATCCTTTGTTTTTGATTGTTTGTTTGTTTTAAAGGACTCCCTTCATTATTGCCTATGCTATGTTGTATTAGTAGCCATCAAGTCAGCTCCCACTCATGGAGAACCCACGTATAAGAGAACTAAATGTTACCTGTCCTGTGCCATCTTCATGATTATTGATATATTTGAGTCCATTGTTGCAGTCATTCTATCAATCCATTTCACTGAGGGTTTCCCTCACCTTCGCTGGCCCACCACTTAACCAAACATGATGTCCTTCTCCAGCAGTTGTTGTCTCATGATGGTGCATCCAAAGTAAGCAAGTCAAAGTCTTGGACAATATGCTTGGGACCCATAGAGTTTTCATTGGATAATATTCAATAGATCATCAGACTTTTCTCCATCGACTATCTTAGTCTGAATGCCACCAGTGTTTCAAATACCATGGTGGACGCATTTTATTACTGTCTAGAGTCTTTTAAATCGTTCCTTCACTAAATTATCTAAATTTGACCCATCTGACTTGAATTCCTTCTCTGGTTCGGACCCTGCCTGATATAGAGTCCAAGCTTAAATGAGCTGGGGTTTTTGTTTGCAGCTTGTAGTCAGCCGGGTTGTATTTAGGTAAATGTATCCATAAAGAATTTACTTGGTGACAAAATAATCCATGAGGGGTACCAGGAACTGTTTCCTTCTTTCTCCAAGGCAACATCTTCAGAAAAACACAAAAATCCTTTCAGTTGGGAAGAAATCATAAGTAAATAAACAGGACACCCTTTTTTTTTTTTAGTTTGTATTGTGCTTTAAGTGAAAGTTTACAAGTCAGTCTCTCATACAAAAATTTATATACACCTTGCTATATACTCCTAATTGTTCTCCCCCTAATGAGACAGCACACCCCTTCCCGCCACTCTTTTTAGTCCATTCCTCCAGCTTCTAACCCCTCTGCCCTCTCATCTCCCCTCCAGATAGGAGATGGCAACATAGACTCAACTGTCTACTCAATCCAAGAAGCTCATTCTTCACCAGCATCTTTTTAGGACACCCTTTTAAGGAGACAATCAACAGTGACCATCACGGGGGTCGTAGATGTACCAGCCACACTCTGCTGTCATTGTAAATATTATCTTATAGAACTAAGGGTTAAGTTTTATATTCAATGGCACAATAACATATCACCTCCTTAATTATACATGATGTATAAAAAATAGTCTGGCCGACTGGCTTCAATATATACATCACTGTTTTTTAGGCTTGTCAGAAAATTAAATTTATTTACCTTTCAATTTAATAAAGCCATTTCAAATATCAGAGATGTGGAAATAACTGAAATATAGACATCAGAAATCTTATTTTTCATGTCAAAACTCATTTGCAAACTCATTTGTATTTCATGGAAATGAGGGCCCTGATAACCCTAATTCTTATGATTTCCATATATATTAAGAAATACTAAAAAGTAAAAAAAAAAAAAAGTAAAGAATGCACTCATCCAATTAAAGTTTAAAATTTCATGGGATGATTCTACTATAATGAAAGGATCACATATGCAGTCAAGTTCTTTTATCATCTGTATGTTCTGTACAACTAACACATGTTAATTACATTTAAATCCAAAAAAAATCACAATATCCAGAGCTTCAGTTCATAAGAAGCATGTCTGTTAAGAACACCAAAAATATTATATCAAGATTTAGAAGAGTAGAAATTATTTTCAACTTGACATGGATCCTAATTTAGTCATCTTTCCTCTTAGAATTCTTCTGTTGTCAACCTTTTGCAACAGTCTAATGTAAGTACACATTGGCACACTTCCCTTGTGCTTTTATGTGCATTTCAGATATTAGCGGGGAGGAAAGAGAAAAGAGCCAGTGTACATGCAAAGTCACAAGCCTAGTGTCAAGTAAAAGAAGGAATACTTGGAACTTCCAGAGAAGGAGCCATGCTTCAAATGAGGCCAATGTATAATCCTAGCAGGTACCGTAAAAACTGCTATCTATGGCAGCCCTGGACAAGAGAGTAGATTTATACAGCTTTCCCTAGAGTACATCTTTGCAGAAACAGAGGTTATTCACAACAGTGATGGCTACCTGTTGAGGTACAAGTATTTAATTACAGATGTCAACAAATTTCCTCGTACCTATAGAAAAAAGACTGTGGTCTTCAGTATAGGTTACATCTCAGCATGCAGAAAACAAAAATCCTCATAACATCATGATAAACTGAGAAAAGAGCAAAGTTATCAAGGATTTAATGTTATTTGGATCCATAATCAAAGCTCATGGAAGCAGCAGTCGAGAAATCAAACGATGCATTGTATTGGGAAAATCTGCCTCAAAAGACCTCTTTAAAGTGTTAAAAAGGAAAGACATCATCTTGAGGACTAAGATATGCTTGACCCAAGCCGTGGTATTTTCAATCACCTCATAAGCATGCAAAAGCTGAACAATGAATAAAGAAGGCTGAAAAAGAATTGATGTATTTGAATTATGGTGTTGGTGAAGAATATTGAATATACCATGGACTGCCATAAGAATGAACAAATCTGTATTGGAAGAAGTACAGCCAGACTGCTCCTTAGTAGTAAGGATGCAAGACTTCATCTTATGTACTTTGTACATATTATCAGGAGAAGCCAGTAGCTGGAGAAGGGCATCATGTTTGATAGAGAGTCAGTGAAAAAGAGGAAGACCGTCGAAGAGATGGATTGACAAAGTGCTGCAACAATGGACTCAAACATACAACGATTATGAGATTGGTGGAGGACCAGGCAGTGTTTTATTCTGTTGTTTATAAGGTCACCGAGTTGAAGCCAACTCAACGGCATCTATCAACATCAGGAAGGACCAGTTCCTGGAATAGGACATTATCCTTGGTAAAGTAGTGGGTCAGCAAAAAAGAGAAAATCCCTCAAGGAGATGGGTTGACACACTGGCTGCAACAATGGGCTCAAACATAGCAATGATTGTAAGGATGGCTTAGGACTGGGTAGTGTTTTGCTCTGTTGTACACATGGTCACTATGAGTTGGAGCCTACTCGACGGTGTCTAAAAACAAAGACAGAATCTATTCTCATTCTTTTCCAAATTTTTCCCTGGTTTCAAGACAATGACTACATTTGATACTTTCATATACAGGGTGAGCACTCCAATCACAAGTTTTTGAATAGAACACTTCTACTTTTAAAATTTCTACCGACTTCCTCTCAAATACGTACCCTTTTCTTGCTATACAAAATTTCAATGCTTGTTAAATCAAGAATCATGGCAGGGTGTTTCGCTAATTTTCTAGCTCTGATTTAAGCAAGTAGCTATCACCATTGGTTTCAAATGTTGTGTAACAGAGTTCATAAAATGACATCATTTCCAGCCCATTGAGAGAGATCATACAAGTTTAAAGTTCTCTTGATTTAAAAACTGAGAAAACCTGGATTTCTGTTTTTTTAATAAAATCAGATCCTATAACACAGGTTCTCCATTCCAGTGAGACAGCAAGCAGCTGGATGTGGTGGTAGCCACCACTGCCCCTTCTTGACAGACGCTCTCTTTGCTTTCTAGAATAACACACTTCCTTGGTTTTCCTCTGTTTCACTGACTGTTCCTCTTTTGTCAATTTGTCAGCCTTCTCCAAATATAAATGTAATTCCTCAGGACTCAGTTCTAAGTCCTGAAGAAAGATGGTTCTTTTCCTCATTTCAAATACTCTCCCTAGGCAAACTCACTCACTCATAAGGTTACAGACAGAGAAATAGAGACAGAGACAGGTAGAGGTGGAGGTAGCGGTGGAGGTAGAGAGAGAGATGGAGATAATAGAGCTAGATATCTGTCTGTCTGTCAATAACCTCCAAACACCTACTTCCAATCCAATCTGATTCTGCTGTTCCTATGCTCTTTTTCTTGTACACTGGTCCTCTTTTCTTTCTTTGAATGAATCACACCTCTTCCTGTCACCCAGGTTTACAAAAGCGATTCCACTATCTGGGAGATTCATCCCTGCTCCTTTATCTAGCTGTTTTCTGATAGTCTTTCAAGTTTCTTTCTCAGCCTAGCTTTTATTCTTCTGGCAAAGCTTCCCTAAATATCAGATAACATTATGTCCTATCTTTTTCTTTTACAATAGCTTAAATTCCTCCTTTGTGGCACTTATCACATCCATAATAAATTATTTGTGTAATCATTTGCTTAATATTGATCTTAATATAGACTGTAAAATACATTCAGACAACTCCTGCTTGTTCTGTGGCTCTGAATTCAGCAGTCTTTGACACATGATATGCACATAATAAATATTTATTGATTTTGACATTAAGCAGATCTTGACTGCTTGGCCTGATAGGTACTAAACTATTATATGAGACCTTTTAACACCCCTTTGAGGAAGTAAAAAACCTCTCTTCTTTAATAAAACTTAAGGGTAGTTTAAATCTTTTTAAATAGGTAGGCTGAAGTTAAAGATTATAGACCAATGCCTAGTGACTGTATTATATTATTTTATATGTAAAACATTAAATTAGAATTCTTACTCAGCTAAAAACACATTATCCTAAAACTATGTTATCATGGAATTAATAAACATCCCTTAACTTTGGGCAGTAATTATGAAGCTCTAGCCACACTTTCTGTTAATGTAATAATTATTTTTATATGATATTTTTCACAACAAAGAGAAGGTTGTATTTAGTATATACATAATATTCTTGCTTCCTGTTTTTTAATAAGTTTTGGCATAAGTCCTAAAATATCTTATTTCCTTTTTAATATGAAATGACTTGAGTATGGTAAGTGCTTAGTGTCATTATTTTAATAACACAAATGATTCACCAAACATATCCACGGCCAGGTAATCAAGGGCCTCAAATTAGTTATTGAAAGTGGTAGGATAAAAATAAATCCGTGCTTACATATAGTCATTTGCTGACATTAAGAACTGTGGATATAAGGATTTCTTAGGAATATAAGGTGTAGAGCAAAAAAGCTTTGGCATCTTGAGATTATCTCTTAAGCTGAAAGCTATCATTTCTTTTCTGCTTTTGCCAAAAGACCTGAACATTAGTATGCTCGCTTGGCCAAAGACAGATGGCTGCCCACACTTTCTCCCTAGGCTTAACACTTCTTCTCCCTACACCTGCCACCCAAGGAGTTTGGCTCACCATCTGTGGAATTGTGGCCTCTTCATCACAGCATGAATTTTCTGACAGACTGAGTGGCTTTGAACCATGCCTTCTGAGCTGATTCTTTTTTCCTATATAAGCAGTTCAGTTCTCCATCTGTACTAGTCAGGATGGGCTATGTCGGGCTTCAGTAACAAATACCACTCTATTTTCAGTAGCTTAACACAATAAATGTGTGTATCTCATTCACCCTAAATGTCCAAATGGGATAGCAGAAGGTTCTGTTCATTGCAGTCATTCAGAGTTCCAGGCTCATGGAGGCTCCATCTCAGCACTTGTTACCACAGTCACTGTGCCTAGGAAAAAGAACTGTATAGCTAAGTCTTTGAAATTTCAAATGCTTCTGCTAGGGAATGACAGACTTCCCTTCTGCTCCCATTTCATTGGCAAAAGCAAGTCAATGGTCATGCTTCACTTCAAAAAGGGTGGGGAGAAATAAAGAAGTGCAATTCCACCATCTGCTCAGAAGGAGAAGAACTGCAGTGTTGCTGAACAGCCCTAATGATTACCCATGCTCCTCAGGAATAGCAGGAACAGAGGTATACTGTATTTAAAAATCAAAATAATCTGAAATGACGCACTACACTTCTTTTACACTTTCAAAACAAAACGACTCTGTTCCATAGTCTTAAAATTTCTTCCCTCTCACACTATTTCAAAATTGCTCCTCTTTAGGAACAATAATGGCAAAAGTAACATACAGCTCATCCAGACAGATGTAAGCCTATACCGTACAAGTACATAAAACTGAGACAAGCTTGCCATGACTGTAAGTCTTTGCTGAATAAAGGTGGTTCTTCCCACCCAAAGAAGAAACCAAAAAAAAAAAAAACCCACTGCTGTCAAGTTGATTCTGACTCATAGTAACCACATAGGTTTTCCAAGGCTGTAAATCTTAACAGAAGCAGACTGAAGTATCTTTCTTCCACGGAGCCCCTGGCAGTTTCGAACTGCTAACCTCTCGGTTATCAGTTGATTGCTTTACCCACTGCACCTCCAGGGCTCCATCAAAGAAGAAAAGGAATGCTAAATAGGAGGAAAGAAGGACGGAAAATTTAAAGAAAGGGTAAGGGATTATCTCACAGAGAAGATGACATTTTAGGTGAAGACGAAGTAGGTGAGGGAACAAGCCATGAGGATACCTGGGAAAGAGCATTTCAGGAAAAAGAAAGAGCCAGTGCAGAGGCCCAGAGGCAAGAGCACACCTGGTATGTGTTAGTAATTGGCAGGTAGTGTAGTGGAACCTGAGTAAGTAAGGATGAAGAAATGATAAGTGCCAGATTGTGTAGGGATTTGGGCTTTTCCTTTGAGTAAGATGGGAATCTATTAGAGGATATTGGTGGGAAGTGATATGGTTTGACTTCCATTTTTAAAGTTCATTTTGGTTGTGGAGATGAGAATAGACTCAGAAGGCAAGGCATACCTAAGTGCAGGAATACGAACAATGAGGTTATTATAATCATCTGTTATAGAGAGAAGGGTAAGTAGGACAAGGCAGTACGAGAGTGGTGAGACATCCTTGGAGGTAGATTCAACATTATTTTCTTATGTATATATGGTTCTGCTTCTCTGCTTTTCTGATACATGAATGTAAGAGATGTAAGAGAAAAAGAAGATTCATTAATTATTCTGAAGTCTTCAACTTGATAAACTAAAACTAAGAAGCAGATCTTTACTAAGATGGCAAAGACTGAGAAAAGCAAGTTGGGGGGATAGGAAGAACAGGTTTTCATGAATAATAAGGTTCTTCCTCAAAATGTGTCATATTTTATTTGAGATTCCAAAGATGCCCACTGGACATCAAAGAGGAGATATTGAGAAGGTCATTGGACATACAGGTCTGGATTTCAGAACAAAGAAGATCCTAGCTAGAGGTATGAATTTTGAAGTCATTAATGTATGGATGATATTAAAAGTCATGAGACTGGATGAGATTCCTAGGGGTGGAGTGTCAACAGTGAAGAGAAGTGGTATAAGAACTGAATCTTGAAGTACTCTCACATTAATATGTCAAAAAAAAAAAAAAAAAGGAAGAATCAGAAAAAAAGACTGAAGAGAACAAAAAAAAAAGCATATAATGCCCAGAAAGCCAAAGGAAAAAAATATGTCGAGGAAATAGTAATCAAATCTATAAAATGCTACTGAAAGTTGACATAAAGTAAGGTTGTTTTATAGCCACTGGATTAGCTAAGTAGTGGACCTTGACAAAAGCCTTTTAGGTGAAGTGATAGAGAGAAGCCTGACTGGAGTGGGTTCATGTTAGAGCGAATAAGAGAGGTCGATCGCAGTAAGTAGAGACAACAATTTCAGGAATCTATGTTATACATAGCGTCACTATGTGTCGGAACAGACTCAACAGCAACCTAACAACAACAACATGCTATAAAACCAAAGTATACAGATAGATTGATAGATTCAAGTATATACATTTACATACGCACACACTCACACACATGCATATATATACAGGTATTCCCCGACTTATGACAGGGATCCGTTGTAAGTCGATTCTGGCACAAGTGGAACATCTTATTTTTTTTGGTAGTTTTGATTATTATTGCCTTTTATTATCAGTATTTTTATACATCCAATATGTATTTGTCTTTGGGGGTTGGAAACATGGCATATAAACTTACGGATATAATTTAATACATATAGAAACAAACAAAAAAAAAACCCAAACCCATTCCTATCAAGTCGATTCCTAGTGACCGTATATATATACATACATTAAAAAATACACAAATCATAAAAATTTAGGCCAATGATGAAGAAGAGTTGGACAACAATGGCATTTTGTCAGTTGCAGTAATAACTCCACTTGTGGAATGTTCTGGATCATCTTGATTATCCCTGGTAATGGGGATGGTGTTTCTGGTCAGAAAATTAGCAAGAGTCTTCTGTAAGATTCTTTTCTTTTTTTCTTCATATATCGCCACTCAATGCTTCCCAAATCTGCCAATCAAGTTTAGCAAAGTGATCAGTGTCAGAGTTCATGTTTTCAAGCAACTGAAGTGTCTGAATTAGTTTAGAATACTAAATCTATATGGCCATGCTTTGAACAGTAAACATCTGCAAGTGAACATCTGAGAATGATAATACCAGCAGATTACACACTCCAACATTGCATGTAGTACATACTACTAACAACAAGATGTACAAAAAAAAAAAAAGGGTGGTCATAAGTGTGGCTCATGATAATTCGAATACATCGTAAGTCGGGGACTA
This sequence comes from Loxodonta africana, assembly GCF_030014295.1. Taxonomy (NCBI): domain Eukaryota; kingdom Metazoa; phylum Chordata; class Mammalia; order Proboscidea; family Elephantidae; genus Loxodonta; species Loxodonta africana. The sequence continues at coordinate 14,972,024 of NC_087358.1, read as the reverse complement.
CCTGTATTCTGTATATATCATTGTTTGTTTAAATATTTGAGCATCTTTAAGTTAGGTAATAACATAGCCTAGGTAATTCTATAGGAATTATAAATTATTGAAGAAAAATTGATATAAAACAGCAAACTTATAGGTAAAATAATTTTAATTGCCCTCCATAGAGTAATAATTCGCAATTTTGGCTATAAAATGCCCGTCTCTACCATTGACCAGGCTATTTTGTGTGTAATGTTTTCAAAAATTATATAGTCTACCTTGAGGCAATTCTATAAATTAATTTGTGTGGTTATTTTCATGTTAATAGTTACTTAGATTTTAGGAATATAAGGCATGATGCCCAGTTAGATAAAACCTGTATTTTTTGTATATCTATTCATCCATGGAATGTACAAAGTATCAATCCAGGAAAACTGGAAGACATCAAAAATGATATGGGAGTCATGAAGATTGATATCCCAGGTATTAGTAAGCTGAAATGGATTAGTGTTGGCCACTTTGAATCAGACAATCATATGGTCTACTATACTGGAAATAACAAATTGAAGAGGAATAGCATCACATTCATGATCCAAATGAACATTTCAGGATCTATCCTGAAGTGAACGCTGTCAGTGATAGGATAATATCCATACACCTACGCGGAAGGCCAGTTAATCTGACTATTATTCAGATTTACACACCAACCACTAAAGTCAAAGGTAAAGAAATTGGAGATTTTTACCAAGGTCTGCAATCTGAAACCAATCAAATATGCAATCAGGATGCATTGATAATTACTGGAATGCAAAAGTTGGAAACAAAGAAGGATTGGTAGTTGGAAAATATGGCCTTGGTGATAGAAATGACACAAGATCTTATGATAGAATTTTGCAAGACCAAGGGCTTATTCATTACAAATACCTTTTTCAACAACATAAACAGTGGCTATATACATCTGGACCTTACCAGATGGAATATACAGGAATCAAATTACATACATCTGTAGAAAGAGGCTATGAAAAATCTCAGTATCATCAGTTAGAACAAGGCCAGGAGCCAACTGCAGAATAGACCATAAATCACTCATGTGCAAGTTCAAGTTGAAGCTGATGAAAATTGAAACAAGTCCATGAGAGGCAAAGTACAATCTTGAATATATCCCATGTGAATTTAAAGACCATTTCAAGAATAGATTTGATGCATTGACCACTAATGACCAAAGACTAGACGAGTTGTGGGATGACATCAAAGACATCATACAAAAAGAAAGATGTCTTAGTTATCTAGTGCTGCCATAAAAGAAATATCACAAATAGATGGATTTAACAAACAGAAATTTATTCTTCACAGTTTAGGAGGCTAGAAGTCTGAATCCGGGGTATCTTCTCCAGGGGCAGGCTTTGTCGGCTCTGGGGGAAGGTCCTTGTCACCAATCTTGCCCTGGGTATAGGAGCTTCTCAGTGCAGGGAATCCGAGTCCAAAGGATGTACTCCACTACTGGGTTTTCTGGCTTGGGGATAATGAGACCCCCCATCTCTCTGCTTGCTTCTCTCTCCTTTTATCCCTTGCAAGATAAAAGGTGATGCAGGCCCCATGCTAGGGAAACTTTTCTTACGTCAGATCAAGGCTATGACCTGGCTAAGGCTATTGCATCCCACCCTAATACTCTTTAACACAACCTATTCAACAAACAGATGCAGCTCTGGAGATGCTCACTCATCTATGTCAAGAAATATGGAAGACAGCTTCCTGGCCAACTGACTGGAAAAGATCCATATTTATGCCTAGTCCCAAGAAACGTGATCCAACCGAATGTGCAAATTATAGAACAATATTATTAATATCATAGGCAAACAAAATTTTGCTGAAGATCATTCAAAAATGGCTGCAGCACTATATCAACAGGGAACTATCAGAAATTCAGGCTGGTTTCGGAAGAGGACATGGAACCAGGGATATCATTGCTGATGTTAGATGGATCCTGGCTGAAAGCAGAGAATACCAGAAGGATGTTTACCTGTGTTTTATTGACTATGCAAAGGCATTCGACTGTGTGGATCATAACAAACTATGGATAACTCTGCGAAGAATGAGAATTCCAGAACACTTAATTGTGCTCACGAGGAACCTTTACATAGATCAAGAGTCAGTTGTTTGGACAGAACGAGAGGATACTGAGTGGTTTAAAGTCAGGAAAGGTGTGCGTCAGGGTTGTATTCTTTCACCCTACCTATTCAATCTGTATGCTGAGCAAATAATCTGAGAAGCTGGACTATATGAAGAAGAATGGGGCATCAGGATTGGAGGAAGACTCATTAACAACCTGCATTACACAGATGACACAACCTTGCTTGCTGAAAGTGAAAAAACTTGAAGCACTTACTAATGAAGATCAAAGACCACAGCCTTTGGTGTAGATTGCACATCAACATAAAGAAAACAAAAATCCTCATACTGGACCAATGAGCAATGTCATGATAAATGGAAAAAAAGATTGACGTTGTCAAGGATTTCATTTTACTTGGATCCACAATCAACACCCATGGAAGCAGCAGTCAAGAAATCAAAAGACGCATTGCATTGGGCAAATCCACTGCAAAGGACCTCTTTAAAGTGTTGAAAACTAAAGGTGTTACCTTGAAGACTAAGGTGCACCTGACCCAAGCCATGGTATTTTCAGTCACATCATAGGCATGTGAAAGCTGGACAATGAATAAGGAAGACCAAAGAAGAATTGATGCCTTTGAATTCTGGTGTTGGTGAAGAATACTGAATATACCATCGACTGCCGGAAGAACAAATAAATCTGTCTTGGAAGAAGTACAGCCAGAACACCCCTCAGAAGTAATTTGGACATGTTATCAGGAGGGACCAGTCCCTGGAGGAGGACATCATGTTTGGTAAAGTAGAAGGTCAGTGAAAAAGAGGAAGACCCTCAATGAAATGGATTAACATACTGGTTGCAACAACGGGCTCAAACATAGCAGTGATTGTGAGGATGGTGCAGGACCAGGCAGTATTTCATTCTGTTGTACATAGGATCACTATGCGTCGGAACTGACTCAATGGCACCTAACGACAACAAAAATTCATCCCTTTTCCGATTTCACTAGGTCTACTTCATTTTCCCACAAATGTTAAAATTGCTTTCCTGAAATATTGGTTGTTTTTCCTTTACTCAAAAACCTGTAATAATTGATGATTTCACATGGAATAAGGTCAAAACCAAAAATCAAACCCATCGCCATTGGGTTGATTCTGACTCACAGTGAGCAGTTTAGTCAGTCATGAACTAAACAAATATTTATTGAATGAATACTAAGCACCAAACATTTTTCTAGACATTGGAGATAGAGTAGAGGCAAGTTTCAAAAGAGAAAGTTTCAAAAAAAAATTCTACTTTTTTGAAAATGATGACAAAAACATAGGAAGATATAAAACAGAGCTGGCTTTAGTAGGGGCCCAGAGGTCAAGTACACAGAGAGGAGGGACATGGCCTAACCTTCTCTCATCATCCATAGACGTGGGATTCAAGCGGTGTTTAAGGCCTTCTAATAATTGATTTGAACTTCCCTCTCCAGTTTCCTCCCCCACTCTCTCTCTCCCCACACACCCAGCTTCAGTCATGGCAGATACACGGACTGCCAGTACCAAATCACACCCGAACTTCCACGTATGCCGATCTTTTTGCATGTATTTTTTCTCAGCCTGGATTTCCATTTTTTGTCCTATCATAACTTATTAATATTTTGTCACTGTTATTGTTAGGTGCCCTCAACTTGATTTTTGACTCATAGTGACCCCATGTGACAGAGTAGAACTGATCCATTGGGTTTTCTAGGTTGTAATTTTTATGGGAGGGAGCAGATCTCTAGGTCTTTCTCCCACAGAGCCACTGGGTGGGTTTGAACTGCCAACCTTTTTATTAGTAGCCTAGGACTTGATTGTTGTACCACTAGGGCTCCTTACTAATAATTTAAGTGCCTCAAAAAAAAATGTATCTTTTTAACACCTTTATTCTTTAAGTAAAATATGATCTCTTATTTTGATTCTTTATTTTTCCAAATATACACCGTTGGTTTAATCAATATTTTGAGTGCCAAATATTACATAGGCATTGTGCTGAGGTTACACAAGGAAAGGCATGATCCATCCCCTCGGGAAGGCTTCTTCATGTCCATGCCTCCCACAAACTTGTTAGTGCCTGATTTATCTTTGTATTCCACACAGAACCTACCAGAACCTCTTCAACAAGTGGAATTTTCGGGGACATTTGGTGAACTATATCTCAGGGTCTATAAAAAAAAAAGGGGGGGGATGTAAACTAAAAAATATTCAGTGCTATGTATGAGCAAGAACGAGACCTGGTGGCACAGTGGTTAAAGAGTTCAGCTGCTAACCTAAAGGTAAACAGTTGGAACCCACCAGCTGCTCCACAAGAGGAAGATGTGGCAGTCTGCCTCTATGAAGATTTAGAGCCTTAGAAGCCTTCTCGGGCATTTCTACTCTGTCCAGTAGGGTCACCATGAGTCGAAATCGACTCAACAGCAACAGAGTTTTTTTGTTTGTTTGTTTTTCAGGGGATAGGAGTATGCATGTGCTAAGTCTTGTGTAAGAATAAGCCTTTGTATAATCCTCATAGCAATCATTGGCATTAAATAATTTGAGCAATTTAGTAAAAGTAGCTCCCAGCTATGAAAATTTTAGGCATTTAAAAGCGGTTGGTGTTTAGGACACAAAATGAAAAAAGCAATATGGGGGAGAGAGGCAGGTTAACAGGAGACAAACAGGACTATGGATTTAGCAGGGACGGTTTGGAGTAGTGAGGCCTGATTAGATGTGCTGAGCACGTCCTTTAACCACTCTGCATCTCAGTAGGCAAGGCAGCCCCTTCTCATGGGCACTAACTGATTGGTTTCCTTTTTTTTTTTTTTTTATTACTTTATGCAACTGTTGAATAAGTTCTAAAGGAAAATTATTAACTCTTTTATATTAATGAGGTAACATTTGCTGTGCTCCTTTTCGAAAACTGCTATTCCACAAAATATATATATATATACCAAACTCATTGCCATCAAGTGGATTCTGACTTAGCAACTCTATAGACAGAGTAGAACTGCCCATAGGGTTTCCAAGGAGTGGCTGGTAGATTCGAACTGCCATCTTTTTGTTTAGCAGCCAAATGAGTGGCTGGTGGATTCAAACTGCCAGCTTTTGGTTAGCAGCTCAATGCTTAACCACTGCACCACCAGGGTTCCATATATATATATATATATATACACACACACATATATATGATTAGATAATTAAATTTTGTATTTGCAATATTTTATTCTGACCTACTACTATGTCAAATTGGAGATTTTTCTTGAAATACAGTGCCCAAATAAACTGCACATATACTTCTCTTAGTGTGCTGTTTTGAAGGTTGTATTAAATCTTTAGAAGGAAGGTCAAAATACAAACACAAGTCATTACTGATTATGGCACTTGAATAACTAAATTAACATGCTGCAGGCATTATAACCTAAATCATAACCCAATTGAACTGATAATAAAGAGGCACTGATAAACGAGCTGTTTTAATAAGCATTTATTTATGAATTTGTTGTCAGAGTTTCTTCCATTAAAGTAAAATAATTAGGAAGCTGAAACAGATCAAGATGACGGGGCTGCCAAGAACATCTTCTCCTATAAAAGAGAACATGAGAGTCTTTGAAAGAAAGGGAGGCAATGCTCTTTAATGAACACAAATTCCCTTCCAAATTATTCCATTGCTCAGAGAAAGACTGCTATTTAATAAAAAGACTCAGCTATAAACATCAGTCAGAGTTTCATTTCTTATATGCAAAAAGGAAATGAACAGGAGCTGTATTTCCACTTTGGCATTTAGTACTTTCTGTCTTTGAGTAGAGGCTATAAAGTTGAGAGGGTCATTTTGTTGTAGGCACCCAAGTGAAAACTATTATTTGATTACTATTTGTTAATGACTTATTTTGGAAGCAGAGCAAAAGATTAAAAGGGAAATCCATAAAACCACAACACATCCTTGGATCTTTGAGGTCACCTGCAGGCGGAGACCCAAGCTGTCCTCCGACGTGCTCTTACAGACTTCCCTGTCACGCCCAGGTGCCACAATGACAGATGCTGTGGAAGTACACAGATGGCACTTGGGTCTCACCGCGATCTCTAGCTCTCCTTCGTCTACTTTGTTCTTCTAACCCTCGATCCAGAACGCGGATCAACATGCTTTGCATCTCATGGATGGAGCCTCTTCCAACAGTATAAAAACTTTAATATTTGAACAGCTTTCCATTAGAAAATAATTGTTTTCTTACCTTTAAGATGAGTAAAAAGCACCTGGATTTTTGGAATTTTGTATTCCAAGTATCTATATTAAAATAAGATCATACCTAAAAGCCTGATACATTCGGTCTCATTTATTTCCTATAAAATTATATATATATTTTTATGGTACCAGTCTAAACCACTCCCACTCTCTTCTTTAAATAAATTTTAAACATATTTCAAAGATTTTATATATAATTATGGCCACAGGAGTCATGAATTTTGAAATTTCTCCTCTTGGAAAAGATGCTCTGGTCACAGCATATCTTCTAAATTAAATTTATTCTCTGCTGGAATATTAAGAAACCAAATTGCAACTAATCAACAGGATTTATATGAACTTAATCTACTTAATTGGTTTCATGTTAAGATTAAAATCAAAATAGTTTTTTTTTTTTTTTTAAATCTAATTCAAACTATTTTACATGTAGTTTTGGACTTGTACCACATGGTCAGTTCCTCAAATTATGTCATTAAACATCTATGGTTCTCAATTTGACTTACTAATTCTGCATTTTAAAAATTGAACCATAAAATTTTTCTAGGTTAAAAAAAGATAAGCATATACGTATATATACATGAAGTAAATATAGAAAGAAAACATTTCTTCCTTGAATTTGCAAACTCAAGGATTCAGGGAATTCTGTAATTTTTAACTAAGAATGTGATGAGGGAGAATCTTATTTATAGAGTAGTGAGGGAACCATTATTATCTTGTGGTCTTCTTGAACATGGTCCAAAAAAATTTCTGCCACTTTATATTTTCACATCTATAGGCATAAATTGTAAACTAGAAAATGATTTTGACAATATCACTTCATACTCTTAGTGGTATAATTCACATTTTTCTTTGTAAGATTGACAGGCCCTACCACTCTACCCCAGCCTCTGCAACCTCAAATGGTACAGCCCACGCTGAATGGAGAAGAGAAGAAAGACTTTGAAGCTAATAATACAATATTGAACTTTGAAAATGAATAGGACTGGATTTTAATAAGAAAAAGTAGATTTTCTGACAACTGAAACAATGAAAAGTTAAAGAGTTTGACTAAGTTATTGCAAAGAAATCCACTACTAGGCTGGAAATGGAAGTTTAACAAGGCACAGGTAGGGGAAAGTTAGACTGAAGAAAACAAAACAAAACAAACATAAAAATAGCCAAAAACTTGTTTCATGTTTATCGCCCAATGAGTTGGGATTAATTCCTCAATAACAGTTTCTAATTATATAAGCTATAGGTATATAACAGGACTTTAGATTTTTGCAACTTTATTTTGCATAATACCATGAAACCAAAAAAAACCAAACCCGTTGTCAACGAATTGATTCTGACTCATAGCAACCCTATAGCAATGGGAATGTTGGTTTAAATTATATTTAGCAAATGAAGAGAAGGGAAGGTCCCAAATTCTTGAAAGAAATATATGAAACAAAATATCTTTCTGTTCCTGTCACATTCCTAATGATTACCTTGTTTTTGTGTGTATGGCAAATACGGTTATACATTTCTTTTATGTCTTTAAAGGTGAATAGGATTTCTTTGCTATACAGCTAAAACCTAAGCACATTTCTGTCATGCTGAGTCTTAGAATACCAATCTCTTTGGAGACTGGTTGCCTGAAATTTTCTCTTGCATGACCATTCAGGCTTAACCATAATCCAGCTAAAGCTGAGTCATTGATTGACACTAGGCACTGCGGCAGACAGATGAATTTCTCTAGTTTAAAGTTTAATGGAACAGATCTTTTGATCTCTGATTCTGTAAGGAATCCAAAGTTCATTTTCTCCCTCAGGTTTCTTTGGTCCTAGTACTACAAATTATGTTGTCACATACAGATTTCATTTTCATGAGTAGAATGTAGCGTAGTGAGGTCTGCATTGCTAAACTAATACCTTGATTTATTTTCCTGCTTCATGGGAGGTTAACTTGATCACTGTCATTTCTTAGAGCGCCTAATCTATCCAACCCAAATACGATGTAGACTCTTTGAGGAGCTAAGGTTGTGAATGATGTCTTACACGAATATAAACTAGATAATATTCCTGTAATTTAGCATTTACTCTCATTTCTGAAATGGCTACAAAATCCCTTTTAATACAGCTATCAATGCCTCGAAAATAAAAAAAAGAATAAGGCTATTCCTTATAGTCCAACTTGTTTTGTTACACCAGTTTCTACAAGCTCCAACCAATACTGAAGATATAGTGAGTCATATTCCTTACAATACAGCTCGTTTAGTAGTTTTTTTTTTAGTAGCTCTAGCCTAGTCTCAAGGACGAAATGTCAAGACTGGCAAAATCTAGTTGAAGTTTCCCCAGTTCTGCCCGTTTATTGAAATCTTCTCTTGACTTGTCTAGATTTACGCAAACACACATACACACCCAAAGACTTGTAGGCTTTTCCTGAGGCAGACTGGGTGGTTCTGCTCTTTACAGTAACCCAGTTTCCACTCCAGTCCAGAACTACTTAAAGCAGAAGACTTGAGGGATAGAAAGGTCTGAGCAGCCAGCTTTTCATTTCATTATATGTGAAATATTTGTATAAAGATCTATCTTTCCAGGCCTTTACCAGCAAATCAACAGATAAACTATATTTGGGCACATTTCTCCAAACTTCAATCATATCCAAATATTACAACTTTAACAGAAAAAAAAAAGTCAATACAATTGGTATGAAAAAAATATGTAATATACAAAATTTCAAAACATCAAATCCTCTCTGAGCATCACCTCTGAAGATCCTTTTCCTAAAACATATAAGATCCTTTGACCAAAAGTGATCAAGTGTTTGTTCCAACAGAGCCCGTGGGAGAGTGCTAACTGCTGATAAGGCCAATAAAGCTGAACTTTGTAACTTTTTTTGCTTTTTAATTGCATAATCAAAACCTGATGATTGTACATCACACACTCAGAGAAACCGTGGGCGTTGCAGAGAAAATGAAATTTTGTTCTAGAAGCCTTTTCATTTTCTGTGACCAAAGGTGCTCCTCTTCTGGCTGTATATGAAAGAGGATCAGCCACAAAACGGAAAAAAACATATATATATATATATATATATATATATATATTGTGACCTTGAGTGGAAGCAAAACCCAGAGAAAACTGAGAGCATCAAGGATTGAAATAGAAGAGTGAGCAGCTGTAATTAGCTCCAATACTGTAGGAGAATACAAACAAAACCACTTCAAAAACTATAAACCAGCTGCCTGCCAGCTGGGACCATTACTAGAGCTATAACAAACCTTGGTAAATAGTGAGCAACAGGAAAGTAAATAGAGCTTGTGGATAGAAGTTTGACATCGATTCCATTGGCTACATTTTTTATAAATTACTATCTGTAATGAAAGTCCTTCACTATATTACGTTTCAGGTGAGACAGGATTTATAATACCAAGGTGGTTTTAAATATCAGCAGATTAGCATCTCATATCCTCCACTAAACAGACACATAAGATGATTTTAATTACTGTCTGTTTGAGAAAGAGTGAAATTCCCTATGTTTTTGGATATTTACATGTTAACGAAAGCCACGCATGGGTAACGGCAGTAGTGAAGGAGTCTTCTCCCAGCGCTCAGTAATGATTTCCACTTTGCCGAAAGCCTGGTTTCCTTATTCAAGTCAAATATCTGACCTTGCAAAATTAAATCAAAGCTTGTCTACGCATTTCTTACATGTTGTGCACACTGAAGGCTCTAACTCTTCCAACGTGAAGCCATACATTAATATAGATGGTTCAATATTTCTTTATTTCATAGAGTTTAAGTAAAAATACCTGAAAGCCACATCAATAGGAGACACATGGATATGGTGTTAATAGGGCCCCTAATACATTTAAGGCACCAAATAACTTGCCCTGCATCCAGATCTGTTGAGACAGACACAGGGAAAAAGCTGACTTGGGACTGCCACTGTATTTCCTCAGTTTCATTCCTTTTCTAGCCCAAGTCATCAAAACTGTTACTGGGTTTTTGCCGGTAGAGAAAGAAGGGTTGTTTCTCCTAAGTATAAACAATATGAGTAGAATCCTGTATTTCCTAATGAGTATGTTCTGTAGGGAGAAAGACCAGGAAGTGACTCTTTTGATTCTCCAGTGAGATGTTGGAGTCTTTTTTTAAAAAATCATGAAGTAAGCTGTTGCCTTGCATAAATGTGATTCAAAGATGAAACACTGATAGATGATGAAGAAAAAAAATTTCCTTAAAAGTTGGGAACTATACTCTAAATCCACTAGCAACCCCCATTCTTTCTTGTTTTCTTCCTCGACTTATCACGACTTGATATGTATTTGTTTACTGGCTGTTTCCTCCAACTAGAACATAAGCTCCCTGACAGCAGGGATTTGTTTTGCTCATTGCTATATCCCCAACACCCAGACCTCATTACAGGTGCTCCACAAATGTGTTGTAAAGGATTGAATGAAGGAACAAGAAATCAAGATGGGTTATCAATCAGGCACGATAGGTTATTAACCTTGATTGATAACCTTCTAATTCATTACTTTGTAAAACCTGCATTCTAAAAATCCACCAGGTACGTCATAACTGTACATTGGAATGGCTGATTATCAACCCTCATTCTTTTCCAACCCTCTGTTGTACCCTGTATAACTACCGATATTTCCTTCTTTAAATTGTCTTAGATTCAGTGATACCACATCACCCTTTCTCTTTTTTTGACTACCTGAAAATTCTTTCCGTTGTCCTTTACTGGACCCTTTACAGAGTTAACATTCCTCTTAATTGTGGGAATTCCCTAAGCTCGGTCTTTGCTACATGGCCATTCTCATCCCATATCATCTCCCTAAGACTCACATCCACCCTCTTGGCTTCAACCTTCATAACCATATTGATGATGACAAATTTTTTTGTCAACAATGATTTAGTTCCCAAATTCCATCCCCCATATGAAGCAACATGATGGGAATTTCCACTGGTACTGCCCATTCCAGCTCCTTCTCCAGACTTGATAGAATCATTGCTTTTTCTTCATATTGTTCCTAAGATCTAGAGTATCTAGTCACTCACCAAATTTCATTCATTTTTTATACAAATGGATCTAACTAATCCCTTGCCCCATATGGTCCTAGATTCTTAAAACAGTATCTTTATGACCTTCTTGCTTCATCATTCCCCTCTGCAATCTTTCTAGAACTATTAGAGCACTGTTTCAATCACACAACTCCCATGCTGATTATAAAAGACGACTCATGATATCTATGATATAATAGAGTCTACAAGGTTGGCAGAGGTTTTTCAATGCCCATTACAAACAGGGTCCCAACCTCCCTTAACAGTTTTTCCCATAACTGTCTTTCATGATACATTGTTTGTAGCCTACCCAGTCAACTTAATTGTGTTTTTCGATCTGTTTTACTAATAATAGTATTCCTTTGTGCAAATGATTCCCACTAATTTATATCTATTCAAACCTCACCCATTCTTCAAGACATAGTTCAAGTACAATTATCTCCATGACCTCAGGGCAAAGCCCCCTGACTAACAAACTTGAAATTACTCTGCCTTATGAGTGCCATAGCATGATTTTATACTCACTGAGGATTCATAGGAAACCCTGGTGGCACAGTGGTTAAGAGCTATGGCTGCTAACCAGAAGGTCGGCAGTTCAAATCCACCAGGTGCTCCTTGGGAACTCTATGGAACAGTTCTACTCTGTCCTATAGGGTCGCTATGAGTTGGAATTGACTCCACGGCAGTGGATAGAAGATTTGTAATTTACTACTTGGAAAATGCTCCAGCTTTTCATAAATGTCTACCTTCTGTCTTCTACCAGATAAAAATTTCTTGAGATCAAAGTCTGTGCACTCATCCTTTCATTTCCCTCAGTGCCTTGCACACAAAAGGTATGTGTTCAATTAATATAGATTATTACTACTGAGCAGTCAAAACACTTAGCTATTATAATGTTTAATTCAGTGGTTGACTGCAAATTTGAGTCACTCACTGAATGTTTAGGCATTAAAAATTAGTTGTATACATTTACATAGAAAACCAAGGTTCCGACCTCAGTAATATTCAATCCAGAAGAAAAAACTTACATAATGTTCTTATTCTTTTGGCATATGTATCCTCATATGATTCCCATCCCCGTTGTCTGTTATGAGATGATTTTTAAAAGTCAGATTTCTGAGCAGTTGCTCAAGAAATTATATTTAGAGCTTTCAAATTTGTAACATTCCCAATAGAACTGTAACCAAAAACCCATTGTCCTTGAGTTGATTCCGACTCATAGGGACCCTATAGGACAGAGTAGAACTGCCCCAGGATTTCCAAGGAGCGGCCAGTGGATTCGAACTGCTGACCTTTTGGTTAGCAGCCAAGCTCTTAACCTCTCTGCCACCAAGTCTCTAATAGAACTATACTATTATTAAATTCTAGAATTTCTAAAATCATCCATGTACTTTTTTTTTTTTTGGTAAATTCATTTTTTTTTTTTAATTTGCTTAACTCAATGGCATTGGGTGGGTTTTTTTAATATAATTTAATAGTATTATAAAGCACATATAAAGCCTGTGCCCCCTATAAATCCTCTGTGATGGAGCAAATTTGCCAAGTACGTGTAGAAAGCATCTAGGAGCAAGACATGGGATCTATAAGAGGTGATGCCTTTAGGCCTATCTTTACCCCAAGCAGGAACCTTTCAAGCAGCAAAATTGAATTTCGTTAATCTGTTCCACTTGTTAAGGATGAATTTTCAGCATGTTTAGCTCAGTCAAATTTCCCTCCATTAGCATTAGAAATGTAAAGGTCGAAGCTTCACTTACATAAACAGGAGTGTGGTTGCTATGCCTCTTCTCTGATCAAAATATCAGCTATAAAGAAAAAAGATCATAGAATTTTTTCTTGATGTACCTTGTGTAGAAAAGTGCCTGCCACAAGATGCTAGATTATTGATTTTGTGAAGAGGGGATTAATGCACTTTGTAAGGTTTTAGTGCATATATTATATTGAAAATTATAAACATCTTTCCTATAAGATTATATAAAAATGGCACTCCCTAAATACAAGAGACTACATCTCACATACTTTGGACATGTTATCGGGAGGGACCAGTCCCTGTAGAAGGGCATCACACTTAGTAGAGAGTCAGAGAAAAAGAGGAAGACCCTCAACAAGATAGATTGACATAGTGGCTGCAACCATGGACTCAAGCATAAAAATGTTGTGAGAATGGCACAGGACTGGGCAGTGTTTCATTCTGTTGTACACAGCGTTGGTATGAGTCAGAACTGACTCAACAGCACCTAACAACAACAATGAATATAATATATAGTATTTTACTAATATTCTGGTTTGCACATAAAAATTAAACGTTTGGAAAAATTTTCCAACACTTTTTAGGATCCAATAAACAGTGTATAAGGAGTTCCTCTATGCACCTCCGCCCCCATCCCATTTACTCCACACCCCTTCCTTCCATCCAGACCCTATTGATTGTACCACAGCCTGACTATGTCACTAATATTTCCATGTCTGGCAATGTTCACTCTGACTTGTTATTCTCTGCTATTTCATTTCAAAGCACTTATTTGTGTATCTTTCACCCACTGTATAATAAATATCTCTGGAGCTACATCTATATCTTATTTGTCTTTATGCTTCAATCCAAAAAATACCAAACCAATTGCTGTCAAGTGGGTCCCGAATCATAGTGACCTTATAGGACAGAAGAGAACAGCCCCATAGAGTTTCCAAGAAGTCCTAGTGGATTTGAACTGCCAGCCTTTTGGTTAGCAGCCATTGCACTTAACTGCTATGCCACCAGTGTTTCCCTTCATACTTCAGTATCTAGAAATACTACAAACATGGTAAGTGACAAGTGTCAGTTTATTGAATGGAACAGAATAAGCATTGGAGGAAAAGAGAGCAATCTTGTTCCAGAGCTTCCTGAGAACGCCCTTGTCTGCAATTTGCTCCTGACCTCAGTGAGGACAAAGGAATAAATCAATGGGGTACTAACTTCAACCAGATGTTATAGGATTGCCACTGAGTCAATTCTCACTCATAGCTACCCTAGAGGACACAGTAGAACTGCCCCACAGGGTTTCCAAGGAGTAGCTGGTAGATTTGAACTGCCAACCTTTTGGTTTCCAGCCATAGCTCTTAACCACTGCTCCACCAGAGTTCCAAATATGTATATGAAACCCTGGTGGCATAGTGGTTAAGAGCCACGGCTGCAAACCGGAAGGTCGGCAGTTCAAATCTACCAGGTGTTCCTTGGAAACTCTATGGGCCAGTTCTACTCTATTCTATAGGGTCTCTATGAGCTGAAATCAACTCAACAGCAATGAGTATATATATATATAATTATATAATGCTTTTGTGTGCTCTTAGATCTATCTATTCTCTTCTATAATGCACAAGTACTACATATGAATTTAAAATATGAACAAATATATCTTTCTTCTTTCAGGTAGATTATAATTTAGTTACTCACTACAACTAAGATTCAGAGTCAATTTTAAAAATTTATAAGTATTGCTTAATTTAATCCATGGCAATTTCTTATAAATAAATATAAATAGGAATAAACCAAATATTGTTACTGTCTTATTTTTAATATTTTTTGCCTCCTTAGGAAATCAGTACACACCCTGAATATTTTATCATTAGCTAATAATAAAACAACTATTCTCCTTTTGATGTGCTATGATAGGTGTGCTGAGAAAAAGACATAGACTACCTGAGGTGAAAGTATAAAGATACAATGTGTTTCTTTACTGAAGTACAAAGTGCAGGGTCAAGTGCCCATTTTCTCAGAGTAGAATCCTTACCAGGCATCCAACTAAAGTCTGAGCAGAAATTAGAGAGGAAATCAATATTTCACGCTGAGTATTTTTAGAGTTTAAAACTATAAGACACAGAAGGCTCTGACAGAGAGCAAGTGAATGGCACGCAGTGTGTGCGTGTGAAGTGTCTGAAAATGCTTCACTTGACAAAGCTGTAGAAGAGATTATCCAGAGTAGCCAGCTTTGATGACTGTTTTTAACTTGTCTTGCCTTTAGATTTGAACACAGACACAAAACGTTGTGTTCCGTGTAGGCAATGTCTGTTAAAAATCATGCTTTTACAATAGGTTCATATTTTTGTTTTAATTACATAATCAATCTCTGTTCACTTTAAAATAATTAGAAAATACAAGCTGTCTCTAAGTCATCCTTTATTCAAGTAACCAGAAAACGACCTCGTGGTTGGTAAAGTAGGGGGGTCAGTGAAAATAATGGAAACGCTCCATGGACTGACACAGTGGCTGCAACAGTGGGCTCGAACACACCGAGAGTAGGACGACGGTGCAGGACTAAGCAACGTTTCTCTATTTTGTATGTTAAGTTTCCATGAGTTGGAGTTGATTCCATGGCAACTAACACCAAACTATAATAGTTACATCAATTTATTCAGATGTGTTTCACAAAATAGACTGAGATCCTTAACTGACTTTATTTACATGATAAATAGAATTTCAGACGGTAATTATTAATAGTATTAGATATAGTATTAGTCTACTATAATTTACTTCAATAATTCCCTACTATGGAATATTGAGACAATGCCCCAATATAAGACATGCTGTGATGAACGCCATTGTCACAGTTGTTTTTTTGAAATTATTTACGCTCTTGGGTCTCACTTACCTTGGACATGTTATTAGGATGGACCAATGCCTGGAGAAGGACATCATGCTTGGTAAAGTTGAGGGTTAGAGAAAAAGAGGAAGATCCTCAAAGAAATGGATTGAAATGATTGCTGCAACAATGGGCTCAAACATACCTACTGTTGTAAGGATGGCACAGGTTTGGGCAATGTTTTGTTCTGTTATACATGGGGTCACTATCTATCTATCTATCGACTTTAGCAAAGCAATCAATGTTTGGGTCCATGTTCTCAAGCAACGCAGGGGATATGGAAAATGTTGCTGAGTTACGTGAACACACCCTGAACATTTGATCAGGATAATATGATGGGGGAAGATCGGTGGAAAAATAGTACATATGGCAAGAAAGTTGAATTTAGAACATATCACCATGTGGAACAGCTCATACATTATAAAGAAGAGGAATTTACAGATCAGAACTTAATGGATTTCATGGAGGAAAGAAATAGTGAAGAAGAAAGAAATAATAAGGAAGAGGAAGAGGAGAAGTCAAAATTTTTACAAAGAAAGGATTAGCTGGAGTTTTTTCTAAACTAAATCAGGGGCTTTTATTGCTTGAAAATAGGTACTTAAACACTGATCGCTTTGCTAAAGTCGACAGATTTGGGAAGCATTGAGATGTTACCAAGAAACATAAGAAGAAAAAAAAAGAAAAGAAAAAGGCCATACAGAAAACTCACTAATTTCCTGGCTAGAAATGCCATTGCCATTCCCAGGGATAATCCAGATGACCCAGAGCCTTCCACAAGTGGAGTTATTACTGCAACTGACAAAATGCCAAAGTTGTCCAACTCTTCTTCATCATTGGAGTAAATTTTTATGATTTTTGTATTATATATGTATTAAAATATATGTTAGTTTATATGTAATGTTTCCAACCCCCAAAGACAAAGACCAGATTTATAAAGACTGGTATTAAAGGCAATAATTATGAAACATTTTTAAAAATGAAGTATTCAACTTATGTCAGAATCGACCTACGATGGAGTCGTCTGAACAGAACCCTGTCGTAAGTCGGGGACTAGATTTACCTGAGTATTAGGCTTCTGGGGCAGCAGCTGACTGGAGATTGAAAGCATGTTGATGTAGAGAGGTTAATAGAGTGTGTGAGGGGAAAAAGAGAAGAAAGGTTCTTAAGGACCTGTAACTCTTTAACCATCCAGTTCTCTGTGACAGCAAAGTAAAAAGATCTCCATAGCTCAACCACAGCTCACATGAGTGATTTCTAGAAATACCCCTGGGAAGTGCGTTGTATGTATAGGAATTTATTTCTTTGTTTGTTTTGCCACACCCACAGTTCCAAATTTCCCCAAATTCTGAGAAAATAAATCAAGGGAAAAAACTTTCCCATAGAAAACTCTACTTATAAACAAAAAGTTTTACTCACAGCTCCTAAGTAAAAGTCTTTTTTGTTACTAGGTATACAAAAAGTTTTAAATATATTAGGTCCAATAAACTGTTGTCTTGGCAGATTGCAAACAAGAAAAAGAGGAAGTAATTGGCCCTCGATAAGTTGAGGTAGAAACAATTATTTCATTTTTTTCCTGTGCACAAAGCATCCTATAATCTCAAGTAGGAAACTTGAAATATTTTCACTCTTTTTCTCACCTAGTAGCTCTTTTAACACAATTCACGTTAAACTTCAAAAAAAGTCTTTCATGTTACAAAGAGAATTATTTAGGAAATGAAAATGTCATATAATCTAAATTGTGATTGTCTTCTTTAAATTACTGTGTGTGATTCAATGTCATTCATTCAACAATCTGAGTATAATCAGAACCGTCACAATTGCCAAGAGTATGCAAATATCCTTGTCTTTTGTCATAGGATAAAAACAAAGGAAGAGAAGTATGCATTATGTACCAGGCACTAGGCACTATTCCCAAGTCTGACGTCAACACACATTGCAGGAATGCACATGATCACTAGAGTAAAAATGTATTCTTTTTTTAACTCATAACCGTCAAATTTGAAAAGACACAATGAATAATTGCAAGTATGGAGGATAATAAAGTGAGAAACAAAGAGCAATATTTTTTCCCCTTATCTGGCAGGCATTTGATTCTATTGCAATGAAGACACAAATATCTTCAGTTGCTTCCCGTAAGCTTCGTTGTGAATAGCAATGCATGTCTTAACTACCATGAGACATATGACTACTTAGAACGTCCTTTTCTTATGCAATTAAAGATGTGCCTGATCTATTTTACACCGGCATGTCCCTGCCTCCCTTTAGAAATGAACATTGTGCTTGTGGGTGTCATTCCTAATTTCCATGGCTCTGTAGGATCAACCAGGCACCACAAGGAATTTTTGTTTTAGACTTTGCTCCAAGGAGCAGTGTCCCTGCATAGCAGTTTTAGATGAAACAGTAGTGCAGTTGTGTATTTCATGATTCGTCACATTTACCTAATGTCAAAAGCAGAGGTGTATATGTGCTGTGCGTTACCACGTGATAAAGCAAATCACAAAGAGACAATGTGCGCAGAGCCTGGACCTATGAAAGCTTATGGAAAAGGTGACCACTGGCTCAGCAAGCAAGAAACCCCACAAGGCTAAGACAGTACGTAGATCCACACCCTAAATCACAACTGGTCTCAATTCTGAGAAGGGATGAAAATAAAAAGCACCTTTTCATCATCATCTCTCACTCCCTCTTTCTCTGACGGCTTATGCCTAGACATTCATCCCATATCCCAAATTGACTGTAAACATACTCTCTTTATTATATAGTCATGGATATGGTGTAGTGATTGCCCTCATGTGTCTTGGATATTTCTAACATTCCCTTATTTTTGTTCCCAAAACACTAAATAAAATCCAGGTAGACCCATATATTCTTCTTCAGCTGCGTGAGAACCAATTTTCCTTGAAACAAATTGTGAGCTCATAGTCTAGGAACAAAGAAAAAGCAAAAACAGGGAAGGATATATAGCAATTACTACTCTCTTTCTAGTTTCCCCAACTGTTCTGCTCACAATGGTTAGCAAATGACTAGAAAGAAAGGAAAACCATGACAGAAACAAGTATAGTTTCTTCCTTTCTTTAGAGAGAAAACGACAGGCTCATTGACCTCAACTCACCTGACAGCACTTCTCAGACTTACTTCAGGGTCCTGAAGGTGTAAAGATCCAGAGGCAAGGGCAGTTCTCCATTTCTCTGAATAGAAACAAAAACACTCCAATTTTAAAGATGAGAGCAGCAAGGTATTACAGGAAACAATCCACTGTGTCTATTACCGAAAAAAAAAAAAAAGAAAAAAAGAAGATGTCTGAATCCATCTCAGAAATAAAGATGCTGAAGTACATAGTTCTGTCATTATATTTTGAAAATATGAACAAAAATGTACATTTTCTCACTTTTATCTTGGCATCATATTCCGATATGAGACTTGCTCTTTTGACTCTCCGTAAGTTAGTGAGCCCTATCTTGACAATCCATCTTATTTGCCACATTAATGCTTTTCATAGTCATAAGTGAAAGTGAATGAAAGATACTCTTCTTCTCTGTTTAAAATGGAAATGATTCATGACCTCATTTACTGAAGTAGGAAATATGCAAATCAAAGTGTACTGTGATAGTAATTTGGGGGAATTGACTTTGTTATTCTTCTTTTCCTGAGTTAATGACCCTAAAGAGCTTTTCTGCCATAGTGACTATTTCTCGTAAATCTTGGATATAGGAGGTGTTCGATAATGTTTTTCATTAATTCATAGATGTGTATGACAACCATATTCCAACATGAATAATATTTCCATATAAGTATATTTCAGAAAATACTATGAGATGAAGCTAATGAGAAGATATCATTTGCAGTTCAGGGAATTCTTAATGGATATTGAAGAAAGATATTGTGAACAAATTAAAATTTCTTTAGAAGATACAATTTGTAGCAATTCTGCTAAAAACATAAAAAGTTAAAACAATGCTGCTGGCTGGTTATAAAACTCATTTCCTCTTCTTCTGGGCAAAGCCTGACTACATTTTTCAGCCTTCTTTGAAATTAGATATTACCATGTCACTGACTTCCACTCAGTGGAATGTGAGAAAAAAGCATACATGCTATCTTCCAGCCTGGCCATTGAAACTTCCTGTGAGAGGTCCTCCACGCTCTTTCTCCATGTATTTCTCCAGAGAAGCCCAGAGCCACACAATGGAAGGAGCAGGGACCTTGAATGACACATGGATGACCATCAATTCAAAAAAAAATAACACTAAACCCGTTGCCATCAAGTCAATTCCAACTCATAGTGACCCTGTAAGACAGAGTAGAACTGCCCCACAGAGTTTCCAAGGCTGTAATCTTTAAGAAAGTAGATTCCCACATCTTTCTACCACGTAGCAGCTGGTGGTTCAAACCAGTGAACTTTCGGTTAGCAAGGTAAACTCTTAGCCACTGTACCACGAGGGCTCCTTGATCACCCATTCCAAAAAAAGAAACCAAACTCCTTGCTGGCTAGTCGATCTCTACTCATAGTGACCCTATAGGACAGAGTAGGACTGCCCCATAGAGCTTCCAAGGATCACCTGGTAGATAAGAACTGCCAATCTTTTGGTTAACAGCTGTAGCACTTAACCACTATGCCACCAGGGTTTCTGATTGCCCATTAGGAGTCACTATTTATGACTGACTTTTTTTTTTTTTTTCATGTAAGCAGTAAATGAACACCCATTGTGTTGAGAATAAGAAAAGAAGTTTCACTTCAGATATGACTGGCTAAGCTACTACCAGACTGGGCCTCCCACATAAAACATCTACAAACTCCTGACAAAATATTAAAAAACCCATTACTGTAAGGCTTTGGAAAGTGAACAAAAGCAGGCAGATTCTGCAGAAGAGTAAACGTTTGGAAGAAGTAAACAGCATGAGAAGAGTTTCCTGTTGACTTTTCACCTGAGGAAAGATTGCAGTTGGCCCTGTACATGACGGCTGAAGTTCCTGTAGAAATTCCTGGCCTTTATGGACTGAAAATTCAGAGGACAGAGTTCTGGAAAACGACAGGGGAACCTCAGAAAAGAGACGGACAGAGACGGGGAGCCATAAATTTTGCATAAAAACCTCTGGCTGACCCTTGAACTATACATGCATATTGCT
This sequence comes from Loxodonta africana, assembly GCF_030014295.1. Taxonomy (NCBI): domain Eukaryota; kingdom Metazoa; phylum Chordata; class Mammalia; order Proboscidea; family Elephantidae; genus Loxodonta; species Loxodonta africana. Next base: position 14,950,932 of record NC_087358.1, on the reverse strand, counting down.
GATTCAAAGCAGCCCCCAGGTAAGGATAAAATAACTGAAATGAGATTTGAATTACCACCTAGAAAACAGTTTGTCTTTTTTTTCATCCAAATTAAACTGTCTGCTAAACAAAACAAAATATCAAAACTCTTTAGAAGACTATAACAGAATCCAGAGCCTGCACAATATAACTCTCATAATGTCCAGGATACAACTTAAAAAAATTATTCAGCATACAAAAGACACAGGAAAATGTGACCCCTCTCAAGAGGAAAGAATAATAAAATTACAGCACAATGTATATCAGTTTGGGTAATGTTATCTACTAACAGATAAAACCTCAGCATCTAGGATTAGCTTAACTAATAGACATTGTCCATTTTCATTAAAGGCTAAAGATTTTTTTTTTTTTTTTTTGTGCCAAGTCAATTGCAACTCATAGCACCCTGTAAGGCAGAGTAGAACTGCTCTATGGGGTTTTGAATGCCATAATCTTTATAGAAACAGACTGCCACATCTTTCTCCTGAGGAGGGACTGGTGTGTTCAAACTGCCAACCTTCTGGTTAGCAGTGGAGCTCTTAACCATTGCACCACCAGGGCTTCTTCTGAGGGCTGCTACTAGGCTTCAAGTCTTGCTACTGCAATCCAGTGGGTCAGAAAACAGCTGCTGTCACCCAGGGGTGAGAAAGCCTCCAGATATCTGCCCACTTTCTGTTTCAAAGGCCCAAAAATGACAACCAGACCTGCCGTGGAACATTGAGTTGAGCTACTGAAAAATCTAAGTCTACTGAAGTCTGCTTATATTTCAAAAATGCTTCCTCTCATTTTTCAAATCTTCCATAAGTAAATCTCAATGGTGAGAAGTGGTGGATTCTAGATATGAAGTTAGATTTACAAAATTTGCCAGTGATTGGATGTGGAGTGAGGGGAAGAGAGGAGTCAAGCATTACTCCAAGTGTTCCAGCCTGAGCAGCCTGAAGAATGGTGTTACTACATACAAAGATGTCAGCCCTTAATCTCTAGGTTATATCGTTTACCCACATGTGATAATTATGAGGCTATGGGGAAGGCCCCTCCTGACAAAATACTTCTTCAACAACTATATTCAGGTGCCTGAAAATAAGTAGAAAACTTGTTATACTATGGCAAAAATATCTTCTACTATACAGTAAATCAGATTAAACATTATTCCCACAATAACATTCCTTTAATAGTCAACAGAAGGAAACTTTTATTTCAATGGGAAAGAAAAAAATGCTAGATATGTACTTTCAAAAAATACTGATCTGGTTAGGGTCTGCCTGAGGACTGGTAATGGGCCCTGGAAGTGGGGCGAAGAGTGTGAAAAGGAATGTAGAAAGAAGCAGACAAGAGTGGCAACAAATGTCGTCTTCATTATTTTGCCTAAGACTGGTCATAACGGATGATGTAACGTGGTCATTATGTCACACTACACCTAGGTTTCACTGATCACCAACTCATTGTCAATGCAAGGAAAATAACTAAATTGAGTTCAACTCAAGAAAAATAGAAAAGGCTGTCCAGCTTCCCCAAGCAGCCTAAGAACAGGGGATCCTATCCACTTCTTAAAGACAGCAGGGTACAGCCATAAAAAAAAATAGGCTGCCATTAATCACGAAGCAGTTATCTAAGCGCACACAGTGTTACAGTTTTACATCCATAAAAAAAATAGAGGTTACTAAATTATTCCCTTGACCTGCCCACCTTCCTGATCTCGCCTGTGACCAACTCACAAACAAACAAAGAAGAGTAAACAAAACCAAACCCTTGCCATCAAGTAGATTACTACTCTCAGCAACCTATACAACAGAGTAGAACTGCTCCATGAGTTCCAAGGCTGTAAATCTTTATGGAAACAGACTGCCACATCTTTCTCCCATAGGTTGGCTGATGGATTCGAATCACCGACTTTTTGGTTATCAGCCGAAGGCTTCACCACTCCGCCAAGAGCAAAGAAGCCCAGGAAATTCTGGGTTATTACCATACTGTACCCTCCAAAGTCACATTTCTCAATGTAAATTAGAATTCGATCCCAGGCAAGAGTAGAAGTCAAGGTTTTAATTTCAATATGTTATCTCAATTTTTTCACATACAGAACACTCTCAAATAATCCATAGTATTATGTCTCTCAGGAGACTTGAAAACAAAACCTGTTTTCCCCTGGCTTTCACTGGGCGGGTTTGATTTACATAACAATGCCAGCTACAAAAAGGAACTCCTCCAAGATGAGAAAACAATGCCTGAGCTTGAAGCAACTGCAATGAAACACAGAAAAGAAGTATATTACCCTCTGTCAAACAGAAAACGTGTGTTTTGCCATTGTTTATATCCTGTACTACTGTTTGACAAGTATGATGCTGAACTACATTAAATATTAATTTGTATAATGCAGTAGTCATATAAAACCAGGCAGAAAACACAGCAGGCGAAATTGCATTTTCTTACTGTTAGGACTATTGTTACAGTCTTCTGGCACCTCATGCTGTCATCCTACTTAGTAGATTGATGTTTGTTTTCCCAGAACACATCGACCGCCATCAATAGCATTACTAACTTGTCTACCGTTATGTTGCCCTCGAAAGTAGTAAATCTTGCCAGACAAGAAAGGGTCTTTGCACTCAAGAGACTGCTCATAATCTCTTGACATGAATTTAAACAAAATTTAGAAATGACACGTAAATGCTTGCTTCTAGCAAACACAGTTTATGTTAAACCTACGCTTAGCTTTGGTTTTGATCTATAACTCATTTCATGATGTAGGGCCAGGGATAACTTGACTTCAAAATGTTATTTTATCTCATTTTCACATGTGCAGTCTGTGTGAAGAAATCTCAGTTCTCTCAATAAGTCCCACTAAAGAAGGATGCCAAATAGGCCCATTTACCTTTTTCCCTAGTCATTCCTCATTTACGCTTTAATCTTCTTGTTCTTGTCATAAGTCATGGCATTATTATTTTAACTCAGTTTTTTCAGAACACCTGTAACACTGTTCTATGAAAACCACAAGTGTTGGAAGCATACGACTTAAACTCAATTTCTTTCGTCCATTTATATTTGATTCCAATCCAGTATTTTTATTCTTGGCTTCAACATCTGTTCACATACACAAAGTCACCCCTTAACCCCAACCCATGCCCAGCCAAGATTTGCCTCAGGCATTCTTCCATGGGAGATCATCGTTAGACTTGCCTCTGATGAAAAGCAAGAAAAACTCACTTTACAGGAGATGGCTGCAAAGCTGACTAGACTTCATACGCTGTCTTATATTTCTCTACCCTCTTCATCCACTTTTGCCTAAAGTAGCCTTTTTTGATCTTCATTTCTATTTTAGAAGTCATCTCAAAGCCTGAGGCTCATTCTTAGCCCAAATCTAAGCAAAGAGAATGAATAAGTATAGAATTTCAGAAATGCAGGAAAAAAAATAGGTACTCCTATGTCTTTGTTTAAAAATAGATATTCACGTTGCCCTGATAGGAAGAGAGATTCAAGAACTGAATTCTGGATTTAAGGACCTGAAAAGTGAATACTCAGTTGTCAGTGCCTCAAGAATTGTCTAATTCTACCTGGATTTTAAAGGATTAGAGGCCTGCTTTCTATTTTTGGCAAAACCACACCTATAGTTTCCAAACAGCTAAAATGTATGCCTATGTATAATTTTCCTTGAGAAAAAAAAAAAAGAACTACTCTATTCCACCTGTCAATAACACCTAGATTTTTGCATTGATTAAAGATGATACATTTTGCTTAGTCAGCCCATTTCTGCAAACACCTTCCTGTCTCATAGAAACATCACGTGATGCTGAGCAGTGGTTCTCACTAAGCATTCCTAAGCAAGAGGAGTTTTTTAGAAATTTAGCTGGGATCACTCCTGCAGTTTCTAAGGACTCCCGGAGTTGTTAATAACTCTTTAAGCCTCCAGTTGAATATCACATTCTAAGTGCCATGTGAGGAACCCTGGTGATACAATGGTTAAGTGCTCCACTGCTGGCCTAAAGCTTGGTGGTTCAAACCCACAAGTGGCTACTCAGGAGAACAGATATACTCCCGTAAAGATTACTAACAACAACAATAAAAAAAACTATTGCCTTCAAGTCGATTCCAACTCATAGTGACCCTATAGTCATAAGACAGTGTATAACTGCTCCATAGGGTTTCCAAGGCTGTAATCTTTATGGAAACTGACTACGACATCTTTCTCCCTTGGAGACTTGTAGGTTTGGACCCCTGACCTTTTGGTTAGCAGCCAAGCACTTAACCACTGCACCACCAGGACTACCTTACCTATGGGCCCGTTCTACTCTGTTAAAGTGTTGAAAAGCAAAGATGTCACCTTGGAGACTAAGGTGCACCTGACCCCAGCCATGGTATTTTCAGTCATGTCGTATGCATGCGAAACCTGGACAATGAATAAGTAAGATCGAAGAAGAATTGACAGCTTTGAATTGTGGTGTTGGTGAAGAATATTAAATATATCAGGGACTGCCAAAAGAACAAATCTGTCTTAGAAGAAGTACAAACAAAATGCTCCCTAGAAGCAAAAAAAAAAAAGGATGACAAAAATGCGTCTTACATACTTTGGGCATGTTGTCAGGAGGAATCAGTTCCTAGAGAAGGATATCATGCTTGGTAAAGTACAGTGTCAGCAAAAAAGAGGAAGACCCTGCTTGAGATGGATTGACACAGTGGCTACAACAATGGGCTTAAGTATAAAAAATTCTTAGGATGGGACAGGACAGGGCAGTGTTTAGTTCTGTGGTACATAGCGTTGCTCTGAGTCAGAACTGACTTGGTGGCACCTAACGACAGCAACAACACAAGTTGGAATCTCAACAGCACACAAGTGTTATGCAGATTCCATATTTTAAAACAAATTAAAATATTTCTGCATTTATTGCCATTTTATTGCACTCATTCTTATTAGAAATTTCCAGAATTGACAAGTAAAGGTTTTTCTTAATTATATGAAATCTTTCTAAAAAACCATTGACAGAGACAGAACCAAGATGTCGGAATAGACAGACACTTCCGTGGATCCCTCTTTACAACAAAGGCCTGAAAAAACAAGTGAAACGAGTATATTTGTGACAAACTGGGAGCCCTGAGCATCAAAGGCAAGCTTAGACAACGAACTGAGGGGCAGGGGGGAGGAAAAGACCATACAGAAGCACAGAGGAGTTGCTGGACCTGAATGGTGGGGGAGCCCTCAGGCACCATTCCTAGGGCGGCAGTGGCAGCAATGGGCTGGTCCTAGTGTTTGGCCACAGTTTCCTCAGGGAGAAGCAGACAGCCACACAGCCCACTCACACCTCCGGAACCTGAGCAAAAGGGAGCTCTGGTAAAAGCTAGGTACCTGCATATATTTTACCGTGCCCCACCCCGCCCCCAAGCCGGCTTCAGCGGCTGAATCCCTGGGCCTGAGATAGACCCTGCTGAGCACCTGGAGCTGTCCTCCCAGCCTTGGGGAAGGAAAAAAATTGCAACTGGGGAGAAAAGACAATTTGCTAGCATTAACTAGGGGAGCTCAGGACAGAAGCGGCCCCTGTCCAGGCATAAACCTTCCGTGGGCCTTGAGCATGGACCTGTGTGGGCCTATTTCAGGAGAATAGGCCCTTGTTGGCAAACTCCAACCATTTCAGTGGTGCAGTGGAGCGGTGAGTGTTTGAGGTTTGACATTGCTTTCCCTATTAAACGAGGTCCTCACCTACCCACAACAGGGACCTAAGGACTGGTGGCTCCACTTGGGTCACCCAGGCACCCATGACAGGGGTCCAGGGATAACTGGTACAATCCAGTCTTTACAACAAAAACTTTGGATGCCCATAGTCACTCTGCAGAGCCCACCCACAATCACGCTCTAGGCAACAGAGAAGTGTTTTCCTCAGAGACACTTGGGGGTCAGTTCTCTGCTCCCTGCCTTGTTCAGAGCATGACCCCCTGCTGCAATCAGATACGGGTATATACGCCAATCACCCCTGCCCCTCTAAGACTATAGGACAGAGCCTGTACCACACACTTGATATCAGCTACCTGGGAACCTCAGCTGAATTCATACAAGAAAACCGAACGGACTCCTAGACTGGTATACCTGATAAGAGCTCTAGCCAGCTGGGGACAGGACACCAGAGCACCAAAGGTGAAAATAATTAAGCTAGCTCACTCAAGCAACACATAGGGATATACCCAAACAAAACAAAGCAAGCAGCTATGACACAGTAAGCAAGCATAAACTAATACAATAACTTATAGATAGCTCAGAGACAACAGTCCATATCAAGTCGCATAAAGAAACAGACCATGATCACCTCAACAGGCTTTCAAAACAAAGAATCCAGGGATCTCTTTAGATGCAAGTACATTCCTGGAATTACCAGATGCAGAATACAAAAGTTTAATATATAGAACCCTTCAAGACATCAGGAAAGAAATGAGGCAATATGCAGAACAAGCCAAGGAACACACAGATAAAGCAACTGAAGAACTCAGAAAGATTATTCAGGAACATAATGAAAAGTTTAATAAGCTGGAAAAATCCATAGACAGACAGCAATCACAAATTCAGAAGATCAACAATAAAATTACAGAATTAGATAACTCAATACAAAGTCAGAGGAGCAGAATTGAGCGAGTAGAAGCTAGAATTTCTGAACTCAAAGATAAATCACTTGGCACTAATATATTTGAAGAAAACTCACGTAAAAGAATTTTAAAAAATGAAGAAAACTTAAGAATCATGTGGGACTCTATCAAGAGAAATAAGCTACGAGTGATTGCAGTACCAGAACAGGGAGGGGTAACAGAAAATACAGAGAAAATTGTTGAGGATTTGTTGGCAGAAAACTTCCCTGATATTGTGAAAGATGAGAAGATATCTGTCCAACATGCTCATGGAACTCCACATAAGGTAGATCTTAAAAGAAAGTCACCAAGACATATTATAATCAAGCTTGCCAAAACCAAAGATAAAGAGACAATTATAAGAGCAGCAAGAGATAAAAGAAAAGTCACCTACAAGGGAGAGCCAATAAGAATAAGCTCGGACTACTCGGCAGAAACCATGCAGGAAAGAAGGCAATGGGATGACATATTTAAAAAATTGAAGGAAAAAAATTGCCCACTAAGAATAGTATATCCATCAAAACTATCTCTTAAATATGAAGGTGAAATTAAGACATTTGCAGATAAACACAAGTTGAGGGAATTCGTAAAAACCAAACCAAAACTGCAAGAAATACTAAAGGGAGTTCTTTGGTTAGAAAATCAATAATATCAGGTATCGACCCAAGACTAGAACACTGGGCAGAGCAACCAGAAGTCAACCCAGACAGGGAAATCCAAAAAGAACAAAGCAAGATTAAAAAAAAAAAAAAAAAAGCCCAAAACACGTAACAGCAAAGTTATTATATAAAAGAAGACAACACTAAAATAATGAAGAGGGACTAAGAAATGTAATCATACACCTTCCATATGGAGAGGAAGATACAGCGATACAAAGAAATAAAAGTTAGTTATAAATTTAGAAAAATAGGGGTAAATAATAAGGTAACCACAAAGGAGACAAACTATCCTACTCATCAAAGTAAAATACAAGAGAAAAATACAGACTCAGCAGAAACAAAATCAACAACAACAAATATGAGGAAAGGAAAATATATAAAGAAAATCTAATCAGCACATAAAAATAAGTGGGAAAAAGAAACTGTCAACAACACACAAAAAAGACATCAAAATGATAGCACTAAATTCATACCTATCCATAATTACCCTGAATGTAAATGGACTATATGCACCAAAAAAGAGACACAAAGTGGCAGAATGGATTAAAAACAAGGTCCGTCTATATGCTGCCTACAAGAGAAACACCTTAGACTTAGAGACACAAACAAACTAAAACTCAAAGGATGGAAAAAATATATATCAAGCAAACAACAATCAAAAAAGAGCAGGAGTGGCAATATTCATTTCTGACAAAATAGACTTTAAAGTTAAATCCACCACAAAGGATAAAGAAGGACACTATATAATGATTAAATGGACAATACACCAAGAAGATATAACCATATTAAATATTTATGCACCCAATGACAAGGCTGCAAGATACATAAAACAAACTCTATCAGCATTGAAAAGTGAGATAGACAGCTCCACAATAATAGTAGGAGACTTCAACACACCACTTTTGGTGAAGGACAGGACATCCAGAAAGAAGCTCAATAAAGACACGGAAGATCTAAATGCCACAATCAACCAACTTTACCTCGTAAACATATACAGAACACCCCACCCAACAGCAACCAAGTATACTTTTTTTCCTAGTGCACATGGAACATTCTCTAGAATAGACCACATATTAGGTCATAAAGCAAGCCTTAGCAGAATCCAAAACATTGAAATATTACAAAGAATCTTCTCTGACCATAAGACCATAAAATTGGAAATCAAAAACAGGAAAAGCAGGGAAAAGAAATCAAATACTTGGACACTGAACAATACCCTGCTCAAGAAAGACTGGATTATAGAAGACATTAAGGATGGAATAAAGAAATTCAGAGAACCCAATGAGAATGAAAACACTTCCTATCAGAACCTTTAGGACACAGCAAAAGCAGTGCTCAGAGGCCAATTTTTATCAATAAATACACACATCCAAAAAGAAGAAAGGGCCAAAATCAAAGAACTATCCCTAGAACTTGAACAAAGATAAAGGGAGCAACAAAAGAAACCCACAGGCACCAGAAGAAAACAAATAATAAAAATTAGACCTGAACTAAATGAATTAGAAAACAGAAAAACAATTGAAAGAATTAACAAGACCAAAAGCTGGTTTTTTGAAAAAATCAACAAAATTGATAAACCATTGGCCAAATTGACAAAAAAAAAAAAAAAAAACAGGAGAGGAAGCAAATAACCCGAATAAGAAATGAGAGGGGCGATATTACAACAGACCCAACTGAAATTAAAAGAATCATATCAGATTACTATGAAAAACTATACTCAAACAAATTTGAACACCTGGAAGAAATGGATGAATTCCTAGAAACACACTACCTGCCTAAACTAACACAAACAGAGGTGGAACAACTAAATAGACCCATAACAAAAAAAGAGATTGAAAAGGTAATCAAAAAACTCCCAACAAAAAAAAAGCCCTGGTCCAGATGGCTTCACTGCAGAGTTCTGCCCAACATTCAGAGAAGAGTTAACACCACTACTACTAAAGGTTTTTCAGAGCATAGAAAAGGATGGAATACTACCAAACTCATTCTGTAAAGCCACCATATCCCTGATACCAAAACCAGGTAAAGACACCACAAGAAAAGAAAATTATAGACCTATATCCCTCATGAATGTAGATGGAAAAATCCTCAACAAAATTCTAGCCAAAAGAATTCAACAACATATCAAAAAAACAATTCAACATGACCAAGTGGGATTCATACCAGGTATGCAGGGATGGTTCAACATTAGAAAAACATTAATGTAATCCACCACATAAATAAAACAAAAGACAAAAATCACATGATTTTGTGAATTGATGCAGAAAAGGCATTTGACAAAGTTCAACACTCATTCATGATAAAAAAAACTCTCAGCAAAATAGGAATAGAAGGAAAATTTCTCAACATAATAAAGGGCATTTATACAAAGCCAACAGCCAACACCAGCCTAAATGGAGAGAGCCTGAAAACATTCCCATTGAGACAGGGAACCAGACAAGGATGCCCTTTATCAGCACTCTTATTCAACATTGTGCTGGAAGTCCTAGCCAGAGCAATTAGGCTAGATAAAGAAATAAAGGGCATCCAGATTGGCGAGGAAGAAGTAAAAGTATCTCTATTTGCAGATGACATGATCTTATATGCAGAAAACCTTAAGGAATCCTCCAGAAAACTACTGAAATTAATAAAAGAGTTCAGCAGAGTATCGAGACACAAGATAAACATACAAAAAATCCGTGGGATTCCTCTACACCAACAAAAACAACATCAAAGAGGAAATCACCAAATCAATGTCATTTATGGTAGCCCCCAAGAAGATAAAATACTTAGGGATAAATCTTACCAGAGGTGTAGAAGACTTATACATAGAAAACTACAGTACACTTCTGCAAGAAACCAAAAGAGACTTACATAAGTCGAAGAACATACCTTGCTCATGGATAGGAAGACGTAACATTTTAAAAATCTCTATTCTACCAAAAGCGATCTATACATTTAATGCAATTCCGATCCAAATCCCAAAGGCATTCTTTAATGAGATGGAGAAACAAAGCACCAACATCATATGGAGGGGAAAGAGGTCCCGGATAAATAAGGCATTATTGAAAAAGAAGAACAAAGTGGGAGGCCTTACTTTACCTGATTTTGGAACTTATTATACCACCACAGTAGTCAGAACAGCCTGGTACTTGTACAACAACAGATACACAGACAAATGGAACAGAATTGAGAATCCAGACATATATCCATCCACATAGGGGCAGTTGATATTTGACAAAGGCCCCAAAACAGTTAAATGGGGAAAAGACAGTCTTTTTAACAAATGGGGCTGGCCTAACTGGATATCCGTCTTCAAAAAAATGAAACAAAACCCATACCTCACTCCATGCACAAAAACTAACTCAAAATGGATCAAAGACCTAAATATAAAATCTAAAACTATAAAGATCATGGAAGAAAAAATAGGGACAATGTTAGGAGCCCTCATACATGGCATAAACACTATAGAAAACATTAAAAAGAAAGTAGAAGAAAAACCAGATAACTGGGAGCTCCTAAAAATCAAACGCTTATGCTCATCCAAAGACTTCACCAAAAGAGTAAAAAGGCTACCTACAGACTGGGAAAAAGTTTTTAGCTATGACATTTCCCATCAGCACCTGATCTCTAAAATCTACTTGATACTGCAAGTACTCGACTGTAAAAAGGCAAATACCCCAATTAAAAAATGGGGAAAAGATATGAATAGATACTTCACTAAAGAAGACATTCACGTGGCTAACAGATATATGAGGAAATGTCCACATCATTAGCCATTAGAGAAATGAGGATCTAAACTACAATGAGATTTCATCTCACTCCAACAAGGCCAGCATTAATCCAAAAAACACAAAATAACAAATGTTGGAGAGGCTGTGGAGAGATTGGAACACTTCTACACTGCAGGTGGGAATGTCAAACGGTACAACTGCTTTGGAAATCGATTTGGCACTTCCTTAAAAAGTTAGTAATAGAACTACCATACGATCCAGCAATCCCACTCCTTGGAATATATCCTAGAGAAATAAGAGCCTTTACACGAACAGATATAGGCACACCCATGTTTATTGCAGCACTGTTTACAATAGCAAAAAGATGGAAGCAACCAAGGTGCCCATCAACGGAGGAATGGATAAATAAATTATGGTAAAGTCATACAATGGAATACTACACATCGATAAAGAACAGTGAGGAATCTGTGAAACATTTCATAACATGGAGGAACCTGGAAGGCATTATGCTGAGTGAAACTAGTTGCAAAAGGACAAATGTTGTATAAGACCACTGTTATAAGAACTTGAGAAATAGTTTAAATGGAGAAGAAAACATTCTTTTGTGGTTACGAGAAGGGGGAGGAGGGAGGGTGAGGGGTATTCACTAATTAGATAGTAGATAAGAACTACTTTAGATGAAGGGAAAGATAGCACACAATACAGGGGAGGTCAGCACAATTGGACTAAACCAAAAGCAAAGAAGTTTCCTGAATAAACTGAGTGCTTCAAAGGCCAGCATAGCAGGGGCAGGGGTCTGGGGACCATGGTTTCAGGGGACATCTAAGTCAATTGGCATAATAAAATCTATTAACAAAACCTTCTGCATCCCACTTTGAAGAGTGGCGTCTGGGGTCTTAAATGCTAGCAAGCAGCCATCTAAGATGCATCAATTGGTCTCAACCCACCCAGATCAAAGAAGAATGAAGAACACCAAGGTCGCAAGGTGATTACGAGCCCAAGAGACAGAAAGGGCCACATGAACCAGCGACTACATCATCTTGAGACCAGAGGAACTAGATGGTGCCCAGCTACAACCAATGACTGCCCTGACGGGGAACACAACAGAGAATCCCTGAGGGAGCAGGAGAGCAGTGGGATGCAGACCCCAAATTCTCATAAGACCAGACTTAATGGTCTGACCGAGACTGGAAGGACCCCAGTGGTCATGGCCCCCAGACCTTCTGTTGGCCCAGGACAGGAACCATTCCTGAAGCCAATTCTTCAGACATGGATTGGACTGGACAATGTGTTGGAGAGGGATGCTGGTGAGAAGTGAGCTTCTTGGATCAGGTGGACACTAGAGACTATGTTGGCATCTCCTGCCTAGAGGGGAGCTAAGAGAGTGGAGGGGGTTAGAAGCTGGCAAAAAGGACACAAAAAGAGAGAGTGGAGGGAGAGAGCAGACTGTCTCATTAGGGGGAGAGTAATTGGGAGTGTATAGCAAGGTGTACATGGATTTTTGTGTGAGAGACTGACTTGATTTGTAAACTTTCACTTAAAGCACAATAAAAATTATTAAAAAAAAAAAAAAAAAAACATTGACATAGTCTATGATTTCAAGTAAAATTCCTACCAGATGTAAAAATGGTGTTAGAAATTCAGAATTCACAATGGAAGTTTTTATCATCTAAATCGAGGTATCTAGATCTTCTTCTGAAATATACTAATCACAGACCACTGGTTCAGTGGACGTTCAGTAAATAACAATCAATGAAGTTGGTTAAAGTCATTGACTGCTAGTCCAAATGTCAGCAGTTCGAGACCACCAGTGGCTCCAAGGAGAAAGATGTGACAGTCTGTATCTGTAGAGATTTACAGCCTTGGAAACCCTACAGGATCACTATGAGTCTGAATCGACTGGACATTAGGGGTGTGATCTTTTTCTTCTTTTTCAAGTTGACTCTCATTTTAAATAACCACTTTCAAAATCGCAGTTTAAAAATATTCTGAATGTAAAGAATATGAGCGAGAAGCCTTCTTTCCCCTTAAATATAATATATATATATATTTTTTTATATCTTTCTCCTTACAAACAAGTAATTTAGTTCTGATGGAAAACTCTGGATCTCCAATATTGAGATATTCATTTCTGAAGTCCAAAATAAAGAAGAATAAGACGTCTTAAATATGCATTACTACTATTAATTACAAGACTAAGTACAGATTTAAAAATCAAACATAGCTTATACCTATATTGGGAAAAAGGAAAAGAAAATGGAAAAAAAAAAAAAAAAGAATCCAGAAGATGATTCGGAGAAATAATTTACATAAAAGGAGGAAATTTGGAAATACTGAAATTGTAGACGTAGATGAATGTAAAATATTTTGGGAAAGTGGCAAAAGAAGAATATGAGAGTCATGGTGTATTCACCCTGGCGTCTGAATTAAGGATGATCCCTTATAAGCATTAATCAGAAAAGGGAGTTCAATTTACATTACAGTCTAAGAAAATTACTTAATTTTAGAATTAATAAAATACTTTAAAAATTTATATAGGAATCTTATTTAAAAAAAAAACTTCAAGAATAGATTGAAGAATCCTTAAAATGAAATGGTTTAGCCAGTTAGCTGTGGACCTGAGTGGCGCCTTCACTCCAAACTCTGTGTCCCAGCTCTCTTGCACTGAAACAGCTTATCAGCAGGGCAGTTCTAAAGCCTGGTGCATTTTGATAAAAAAAATAAATTAATATATTTTTAAATTTTTAATAAGTAAATAAAATGGTTTTCTGAAATCTCTAATAGTTTTAGCAAGAGACTTTCCTAAATATGTTCTATGTCAACTCTACAACTCAATTCTACAATTACCACAGTGATTGCACTAGGAAATAAGCCCCTTACTATTGTTTTTCTTGCTGTTAGCTGCCGTCCGGTAGGCCCCTGACTGTCCATCCCTGTGATCTCTTGTGGATCCAACCATTGTGATCCATAGGGTTTTCATTGACTGATTTTTCAGAAGTAGATGGCCAGGCATTTCTTCCTAGCTTATCTTAGTCTGGAAACTCCTCTGAAACCTGCTCAGCATCATAGCAACATGCAAGCCTTCACCGACGGGACGGTGGTGGCCACACATGAGATGCGTTGGCCAGGAATCAAACCTGGGTCTCTGGCACGAAAAGTGAAAATTTTACTACAGAACCACCAATGTCCCAAGCCTGCTGGTAAGTAAAAGGAAATAAATTTGAATGCCTTCAAATCAATACTAAAGCCTCTTAGTTTCTCTTCTACTCCATGATGATTTCTAAATTCGGTGGTATTTTTGTTGATGTCTGCCATTCTAGATACATTTTCAGATTAAATGTTTTATCTCCTCAAATGGATGAAATTCAACACCTTGATAATGTCAGTAATTCCCTTTCTGGCATTGCAATACAGATAACTGTCACGGATTGAATTGTGTCCCCCAAAACTATGTGTCAACTTGGTTAGGCCATGATTCCCAGTATTGTGTGATGGTCCACCATTTTGTCATCTGATATGATTTTCTCATGAGTTATAAATCCTACCTGTATGTAGGTATGATGTTAATGAGGCAGAATTAGATGCAATTATGTTAATGAGGCAGAACTCAGTCTATAAAATTAGATTGTGTTTTAAGTCAATCTCTTTGGGGATATAAAAGATAGAAGTGAGCAGAGAGACATAGAGACCTCATACCACCAACAAAGAAGCTCCCGGAGCAGAGTGCCTCTTTTGGACCTGAGGTTCCTGTGCTAAAAAGCTCCTAGATCAGGGGAAGATTGATGACAGGACCTTCCCCCAGAGTCGACAGAGAGAGACACCTTCCCTTGGAGCTGACACACTGAATTTGGACTTCTAGCCTATTAGACTGTGACAGAATAAATTTCTCCTTGTTAATGCCATCCACTGTGGTATTTCTGTTATAGCAGCACTAGATAATTAAGACATCCACGTTAACACTAACCAACACGGTAAGCAGTTGCTTTCATGTAGGTGGCTTTCTCCCTGTGTCAGCTCCGGAGAAGGTCCTTTTTGTCAATCTTCCCCTGGACTAGGAGGTTCTCCACCCAGGGACCCCAGGTCCAAAGGATACACTCTGCTCCTGGCACTGCTTTCTTAGTGGTATGAGGTCCCCCACTCTCTGCTTGCTTTCCTTTCCTTTTATCTCTTGTAAGATAAAAGGTGGTGCAGACCACACCCCAGGGAAACTCCTTTTACATTGGATCAAGAATGTGGCCTTAGTATGGTGTTACAGCCCCACCCTAATCCTCTTTAACGTAAAATTATAATCTCAAAATGGAGGACAACCAAATAATACTGGGAACCACGGCCCAGCCAAATTGATACACACATTTTTGGGGGAACATAATTCAATCCATGACAGATGGAGTCTCTGGATGGTACAAATGTTTAATGTGCTTAGCTGTTAACCAAAAGATTGGAGGTTCATGTACACCCAGAGGTGCCTCAAAGAAAGGCTAGCAATCTCTTTCTGAAAAATCAACTATTGAAAACACTGTGGAGCATAGTTCTCTTCTGACACAAATGGGTGGTCATGAGTCAGGTCGACTCAATGGCGACTGGTTTCATTCAATTGGTCCACTTTAAATAGATAAAACCTATTGCCATTGAGTCGATACCTAGTCATAGCAATCCTGTAGGAGAGTAGAACTTCCCCATAGGGTTTCAAGGAGTGACTGAAGGATTCAAACTGCTGCCTTTTGCTTAGCAATCAAACCCTTAACCACTGTACTACCAGGGCCCCTAAAGGAAGCACATAATTGGAGCATCTAACACAACAGTACCAACAATGGTTAGGTCATAAGATTTAAGCTCCTGGAGAGCCTCAGCATACAGCCATTATTCAGAAGAGATTGGAAATATATATAAAAATAGAAGAGGTATTACTTAGGAAGAATGGAAATCATTAAGAAATAGGCCTATAGCAGTTGACAGCAGAAAGAGCAGAAGGAGTATGTGGAAACTAGTTTGAAGCTGTAATTCTCGTTAGATTGTTAGGCAATAGCATTCCCTAGGGTTAAGAAATAAAGTACTAACAAGAACCAAAAGCAGAACTCTAGAAAATTCCATGATCAATGTTATCTTTTGTGTTTGAAATATCAATTGTAATAACTTTTTTTAGTAAATAATTTAAGTGATTTCTCTGACAACTTGCAAGCATATTGGCTGTCTAACTTTAAGCAAAATGTCTAACTTCTCTGAGCCTCAATTTCTTCCTTTTTTAAGTGACACTATATGCTTATCCTACATGGTAACATCAAAAGTTAAATGTACTTGTACACGTAAAGCACATCACCCAGCATCTTCTCCATGTAAACAATAAATAATAGTTTTCGTGACAGGTACGGAGCCCTGATAACGAAACGATTAAGGGCTTGTCTGCTAACTGAAAGGCTGACAGTTCAAACCCCTCCAGAGGCTTCAGGGAAAAAAACCTGGTGATCTGCTTCCGTAAAGATTACAGCCAAGTAAACCCTTTGAGGAAAGTTCTACTTTGCCACAGGGGTCACTAGGAGTTGAAAATCAACTCAACAGCACCCAACAACAACGACAGCATCAGGACAGGCAGGAAAATAAAGATGAGGATGGTGTCTTAGGCTGGGTTCTCTAAAGAAGCAAAATCAGCGAAGCCTGTATACATAGAGAGAGAGAAACAGAGACAGAGATATCAAGGACGTGGCTCACACATATATTGGACACAGGCCACAACTCCAGCAAAACTCCCTTTCAATTGATTGGCTGCTCATAGCAGAGCTCATCATGGAGGCAATTACATTATGTCAGATCTCATCATGGAAGTGATTACATCACTACAACATAAACACCAAACTACACCATAACTGCCAAACTATGAGAATCATGGCCCAGCCAAGTTGACATACAACCTTAAGGATCAAAGGCCACCTCTTGTCAGGTTAGCACCTGTAAACATCTTCTTAAACCATACATAATCTCTAAATAAAGAATTATGAAGTCATACTTGCACCTAGCATGATACAATAACACACTACAACTGAAAACACACTAGCCTTGTTTACATCTAATGTTTTATAAGAAAACAAAAATATTTGATGCACACATACTAGGAAGAGATACTTATAACGATTACAGTCCTCATTTTTGCAATTGGTCGTATGGTTGTAACTGGCATATAGAACTACCTTCTTCCACCACCCACTTCATATTCCCTTTACCCTCAGCAAGCACCTCAGCTGGATGTGGTTCTTTGCCTGGTGGGATGACCCAAATCTTTATTTCTGAAAGGGCTGAGCCATTAGTAGTCATGTCAGAATTGGGTTGCTGTAGTTTTCCATCGACTTTAGTCACAGGACATGGTAGTCCTAAGAGACGCCCTAAGGGATCTCCTGCATTCCAGATGTACTCTTCTTTACCTCCATCATGTAATATCAATACAATTTTCTCTTGGTAATCGGGATAAATCACACTAGCCAGTATGGCAACTCCCTTCTTTGTCTGTTGCTCCACAGGCATAAGGAGCCCAAAGTGGCCAGGTGGCATTCTTAACTTCCAGTTCAATGGAATCAGTGATGTGCCTCTAGGTAGTAGCATTCCTCCATTTGGAACTAAGTCCTCTAGATCTGCAAAGCATAGGATCACAGGGACAGGAAGCAAAAATTTTGTGAGTGGGGATAATAGTGAGTAGTGCCACTCCCATTTCTACCCCTTGATTCCTGGACTCATGTATTCTGGCTATGAGAGAAATAAGCACCATATATTGGACACTGGTTTAGAGCACATACAGCTTCCTAGAGAACATTGCCCTAGCCCTGCAAGGTATTGCCACCTAGCTGGCACTGTAATTGTGTCTTTAGAAGGGCATTCCATCATTCTATCAAGCCAGCTGCTTCAGGATGATGGGGAAATAGTAAGACCAGTGAATTCCATGAGCATGGGCCCACTGCTGCACTTCATTTGCTGTGAAATGAGTCCCTTGATTTGAGGTTTTTTTTATGGGATACCATGACGGTGGATAAGGCATTCGGTAAGTCCACGGATGGTAATTTTGGTAGAAGTATTGCATTCAGGGAAGGTAAATCCATATCCAGAGTAAGTGTCTATTCCAACAAGAACAAAGTGCTGCCCTTTCCATGATGAAAGCAGTCCAATGTAATCAACTGCCACTAGGTTGCTAGCTGGTCAACTCTAGCGATCTAGCAATGGTGTCATATCGAGAACTCAGCGTTGTACTCTTCTGCTGGCAGATGGGGCACTCTGCAGTGGCTATAGCCAAGTCAGCTTTGGTGAGTGGAAGTCCAAGTAGCTGAGCCCATGCATAACCTCCATCCCTGCCACCATGGCCACTTTGTTCATGAGCCCACTGGGCAATGACATGAGTGACTGGGGAAAGAGGAAGACTAGTTTCCACAGAACATGTCAAACTATCCAATTGATTGTTAAAATTCCTCTTTGCTGAGGTCACTCTTTGGTGAGCATTCACATGAGACACAAATATCTTCATTTCTTTGTCCCATTCGGAAAGGTCTATTCACATACCTCTTCCCCATACCTTCTGGTCTCCAATTCTCCAACCACATTCCTTCCAAGTCCCTGACCATCCAATCAAACCATTGGCCACAGCCCATGAATCAGTATACAATTGCACATCTGGACATTTCTCCTTTCAAGCAAAGTGAACAACCATGTGCACTGCTCAAGGTTCTGCCCATTAGAAGAAATTCTCTTAATCACTATCCTTCATGGAAGTCCCAAAAAGGGCCTGTGGTCGGCCCCTGTCCACTTTTGAGTGATGCTTCCATGTTGAACAGAACCATCTATACACCAGGCACAAGTTTTCTCTTCCTCAGTCAGTTGATCATGAGGAACTCTCCCTGAGGCCATAGGCACAGACTGGGAAATGGAAGATAATGAGACAGGAGTGGAGACCATGGGCATTTGGGCAACATCCTCATGCAACTTACTTGTTCCTTCAGGTCCCGCTTGGGTCCAATCTTGTATATACCACTTCCATTTAGTAATGGAGTGCTGTTGTGCAGGTCCAACTTTATGGTTCTGTGGGTCACAAAACACCCAGTTTGTAATGGGCAGCTCAGACCACATGGTGACTCAGTGGCCTACAGTTAAGGAAATGGCTTACAGAGTTGTGGAAGCTGGCAAGTCCCAAATTCGTGTGTCAGGAATCGGGCTGGAGGCTTCTCCTACCTCATATGGCTACAGGGCTGATAAGCCCAAAATTGGCAGGACAGACAGCAGGCCGATGGGTCATGTCTGAAGAACCTGAGGTCAGAGGGTGACAAGATGAGTCAGATGCAGAATCAAGAGAAAGTGAGCTTTGCCATAATATCCATATATATTGGATACAGGCCACAACCCCAAGGAAACTCCCCTTTCAACTGATTGGCTGTTCACAACAGATCACGTGATGGGTGGTGATTACATCATATCTGTTGAACCACTGAGTATCATGGCATAGTCGAGCTGATAAATAACATTAACCATCACAGATGAGACTCACAGCAGTTCACTAGGGCTAGGAGAGTGGTCTTCCTTTGCTATTCCCATCCTGGCTACCTAAGCTGAGGCCTTGGGCTCAGAGCACTCTCTGATAGGGAGAGCAGGAATTGGCTTTCTCTCTCTCTCATTCTCTCCCCCAATCCCTTCTCCTTGTCAGGGAAAGCTTACTCCCTGCTCTGAACTCACAGTAACTTTTTCTATCTACATGACTACCTAAGATTACTTAAATTGTATTAAAGTAATTTATCTTGTAGCTGGGGGGTTAGAGGCTGGTCACAGGATGGCCAAGCTGTTTGCACCTGAACCAAGGTACCTTCCGGTTACAGGATGGCTGAGCTTCCTGGACCTAAACAAAGGCAGCCTCCTCTTACTCGCCTTTTCTTGCTTCTGTGCAGTCAAGCACGTATATCCTGCTGGTTTACTATAAAAACCCAGGGTCCCCAGTCCCCTTTTGTTTCCTCACCTATGGTTTATGAGGGATATGCATGGAAGTGACAACACTTCCCACCCTTGGAGGGGAGCCTTTTGGGAGAATCTAGCTCCTGATAAACATCTGCTCTGTTTGTCATCCTTGTTACTGTAATAAAGTCCTGCAACTACATAAATGAAAAGTGTAATATTCATTCTGACCCAAAGGACCCTGCATAGTTCCATCTGATTAATTTCACTGGACACAGTGCAACAAGTCACATATGCTCATAGCCTGTGGGAGGAGGACACTGCTCACTATGCAGACCAAACAGGGGATACACTTGGGAACAAAGTGAACAAGTAGGGTGTATGGAAGAAAGGCTCTGTAGTAATAGGTGGGGTAACCCCTAGTTCTTGCAGAAGGATGTGATAGGCTTGTTTGAATAATTCCACAGGATGGTAAAGAATTGAAGCCCACCATTCAGGGATTAGCAAGCACTACACCTGTTAAGGAGCCCTGGTGTCATAGTGGTTAAGAGCTTGACTACTAACCACAAGATTGGCAGTTCAAATCCACCAGCTGCTCCTTGGAAACCTGTGGGACAGTTCTACTCTGTCCTATAGAGTCACTATGAGTCAGAACTGACTCAAAGATGCCTAACAACACCACCACCTAATAAGAAGTGGTGTTTGGTCAGGGAGTCTTATCCACAGGAGCAGAGTGGGTAGAGGACTTACAGTTAGGCTACGCGCAGCCTTCCTGGTTTTAGATGTCAAGACAGTATATGATATTAGTTTTAGGCCTTACACCACAGATGACAAATAATTAAAGACTGCATATGGAGAATAAATTTAGATTTTTATCTAGCAGTTAATAGGTAATCATTGGCATATTTAAAGTAAGAAAGTGGCATGATAAATGTTACCATTTTAGAAGTATAGGCAGCAGCCTGGAAAACAGATTGAACATATTTTTATTCTATGCATGGATGCGGAAGTTTTTACTGGCTTTTGCGTGAGTTCTCATTTCTATTATTGTACATTATAGAAAAAGAGTAAAATGTTAAATAATTATTGTTAAATGACAATTTTGTATGACTTGTTCTATTTTTTAAATTTGGCCAAATCTAGGATTGGCATCTTTTTTTCCTTTTATCCTTCATATATCTCTTTGCTATATAGATATTTTTCTGGGTATGAAAGATGAAGAGAATGTATGCGAGGTTGAGAATTCATTGAAATGCTTGTAACCAAAATTTAAAAGCTAAGTAATCACAGAAAAAAAATAATGTAGAATTATAATAATTTTCTAGTTGTTATTCACATGGGAAGGAAACTTAACAAGAATAGAAAGGTCCTTTGGTAGATAAGGAAGGCATTAAACAACACTTAATTCACATTCCTGCATTAGGAGATAAGAGTTATTAACTTTTATGCTTTTTGATGCACTTAATACTCTGTAGAAATACCCTTGAGCCGCAGAGGCTATTTACCTTTCTCTGCAATGTACACACGTGTCAATCTTTAAAGACTTGGAAAACTTGAAAAACAAATCCTGTAAAGCAAATGGCTTAGTATTCTTAAGTGTATCAGTTTGCTAACATACATTTAATCTCTCTCATTACCATTATTACTGCAATAAAAGCAAAATGTCAACTGGGAGTTGGGCTTTCAGTAATTCCTAAATACAGAAAAGAAAAGCTAGTCATTCTTGTATATAAAATGCCAATTTTGATTAAATGTTTTAAACATGAAATATTGGATTACCTTTCTTCAAGGTGGGATGGTTTCACCTTGCTCAGTTAACAATATTTTAGTCAGTCATGACATGAACTAAATTTTAACCTATAAGCAGGTCCTCTAGTAATGTACATTTCCATAAATCTCAGTTACATGGTTTTCTTTGGAAATGTAGGGCTAAAACCAAGAAAACATGCCTTAACCTAGCTACAATGTAACTGTAATAATAATTAAAATAATCATTTTACTGTAATTCCTTAGGAATTATGAGAGTGCTCCACCAAGAATGTAGAAATCAAATAAACAGATTACTCTCAGGGAGTCAATGGAAAGAGGAAGAAGGATGCAGGGAACAATTCTACATATTTGAGTAAACATCATGTCAGTTAGTGGGAGGGCTGGTCAGCCATGGAAGCAGAAGGAAACAGCCACCAAAGCAAATGTTGTGAATATTAGCGTGCACACTGTCTAAGGGAGAAAAAGCTTGAATATCTTAGAGGCATCAATAGAGAGGAAAACAGGTTACTGTATCCAAAGGACACTAAATATTCTGATCCCAAAAAGGAACAATATAATTAAGATTGATAAATGTGATTTCATTAAAATAGAAAATTTTGTGCTTTGAAAGTTAACATTAAAAAAATTAAAAAGACAAACTATAGACTGAAATAAAACATGTGCAAAATATTTATGTAATAAAGAGCTATTATTCAGAATATCTACCACCCATCTGTTAGTTTGTCATACTGTAGCAACGTGTGTTGCTATGACGCTGGAAACTATGCTACCAGTACTTCAAATACCAGCAGTATCAGCTATGGTGGACAGGTTTCAGGGAAGCTTCCAGACTAAGACACTCGAGGGAGAAAGGCCTAGCTATCTACTTGGAAAAATTAGTCAACAAAAACTTTATGAATCACAATAGAACATTGTCCAGCTCTTTGACTCTGGGTACTTGACAAGAAGAGATCAATTGTTAGAGAGACATCATGTCTGGTGAAGCAGAAGGCCAATGAGAGCTTGGAAGGTTCTTGGTGAGATGTACTGGTACAGCAGCCACAAAGACAGACTCCAACATGCTGGCGATTGTGAAGATGACCCCGGACTGGGCAATGCTTTGTTCCATTGTACACAAGGTCTCCATGAGCCGAGGTCGACTTGATGGCAGCTGATAAGAACAACATTCAGAATATATGAAGAACACTTATAACCCAAAAGTAAGAAGATAAACAATTCAGTTTTTTAAAAGGTCAAAAGATTTTAATAGACATTTCACCAAAAACATTTTGAGTTAAAATGTGCACATGAAAAGATGCTTAACATCAATAACATTAAGAAAATGCAAAATAAAATATCACATGAGATGCCACTACACAGCCACTAGAATGCCTGAGATCAAAAAGACTGACAATACCCACTACTGGCAAGGATTTGGAGAAACTGGAGCCCTCTTGTATTGCTTGTGAGATGTAAAATATTATAAACACTTTGAAAAACAGATTAGCCACCACTTAAAAAGTTAAACATACACCTAAACATATGGCCTATGAGAAATGAAAATGCATGTTTACACAAAGACAAGCACAAATATTTACACCAGCTTTATTCATAATAGCCAAAAATAGAAGCAATAAAAACAAGCAGACTGCTCAATCCCTAAACAACTTTTAGTCCATCCATACATTAGAATAGTACTCAGAAATAAAAAGGAACAAATTACTGATACATGCAACAAGAGAGATGTATCCCAAAAGCATTGTTTAAATAAAAAAAGTCAGACACGAGACTACATATTAGATGATTTCATTTTTAAGAAGTTTCTAGAAAAGGTAAACGCTATACAGATAAAAAAGCAAATCCATGGTTGCTGGGAGCAGGAGACAAGAGTGAGGATTCACAAACAGGCAGGAGGAAACCTTTTGGGGGGTGATGGAAATGTTCTAAAGCTGGTTTTAAATGAGGGCTGTACAACTGCATAAATATAGAAAAATTCTTAAAACTGTACACTTAATTGAATTTATGGCATATAAATTATCACTCAATAAAGCTTTAAAATAATATTAGTAAAAAAATGAAAGCCAAGGAAATCTCTATTTGGTCTAATGTAAAAGATGTAACCGTTATATAGAAATTCACTGGACATAAAATAATTTTAGGAAATTCAAGAGACTATGAGTAAAACATCAAATACAAAATCAATCAATCAATAGTTGAGTATTTCTTAATTCCACCCTCTAAGTAATTCATTTTTCAAACTATAAGAGGCCCTACACAACTAGTTAGAATAATATATGCTAAATTAATCAGTTCTAACTTTAAAACAAGGGGTTAAACAGATTTTGATGGTATCTAAAAAGATAATTTCAGATGATACGGCAAAGATTTAACAGAATCATCATCCGAAGGATGTATAGTTTAAGAATCACCTAGTACAGCTCTGAACCAGGTTTTTGTCCTTGATACGGATCACAGCATAAAATATGTAAATTAGGGTCAAAGGGCTGAGGTGGATTGTGACAATTCAACATGGTTGTAAACAATAAAGTGTCACCTCTGACAATTAGTATAAAAATCACTAGTTTAAAAATCTATAAATATTTTTTAAATTTCATAATTAAACTGTGATATTTGTTATCCATTCACTGACAGCACTATAACTATACTTTTTATTACATAATGCATTCCATTATAATTGCTGGTATATTTTTCCACTTTATAAGTTAAGTTCATGAGAACATGTCTTATTTATATTTGTATTACCTGTGTGCATCACAGTAAAATCATTTGTCAAATTATGGGATAAATAAATGAAAGGTTAGTGAAAAGAGAAAAAAAAGCCAGTGCATATTCTTGGCACTTCCACATCCTCCTAAAAAAAAAAAAGCCACACTCATTACCACCGAGTTGATTCTGACTCATAGGACCCTATAGAACCGAGTAGAACTGGCCCGTAGGATTTCCAAGGAGCAGATTGTGGGTTTAAACTGCACACATTTTGGTTAGCAGCTGAGCTCTTAACCACTATGCCACCAGGGCAAAGCATCCCCCTCAAGCTCCCATTAAATAATATAAAAGTTGGAAATCAAACTACCATATTCTTATGCAAATAATGCATGCCGTCTGATTTGTTTGCCAACCTTGCCCTTCCTGACGAGGCACTCTCACAAGCACCGCCATGCCAATCCTGTTCCACATGTTGCTGTAAAAAAAAATGAGCATGGAGAGGGCAAGGCCAGCAAACAAATGCAGAAGGTGCACGTTATTTGAGTACAAATATAGTGATTGGGTGATTGACACATCTGTTTCTCAGCCTGATCCAGACTCTGAGGGATTCTACCGTTTCATGAAAAAAAAAAAAAAATCATATTTGGATCCAGAAACTTTTAAGCATAGGCCAGTTTGTTAGCAGGCAACTCTCTGGCATTCTTTCAGGCAGCCAGCAGATCTATACATCTTGCAGAGAGTCACTGTTGTCCTTTGGTTACAGACTATCTCTTCAAATATGCTTGTATAGTGACAGCCTTGGAATATAGAGGTAGTGGCTGTCTTTGGAACAAAGCACAGATTACAGTTCTAAGCTCAGAGTTCCTTTCCTGTAACACAACTGGCTGTTTTTGCAGGTAATGCCTAGCCCTCTTTTGTCACCCTGTAAGATTAGGGACTTAGATAACTAGAGCAAATGTTGATCTTTTGACTACTGCTAATGCTGGGAGTAATAAAGTCCTTTGTCTCTGACACAGCAGTCTTGTGTCTTCTGCCAGCATCTATGAAACTGTAGTAGGCTAACTTATTAACTTGCAAGTAAGATGAAATCTTAGACACTTCACAATTCCATTTAAAATTTCATTATTTGATTGTCAACAAGCTTTTGGTTTCCCGGAAGCAAAACACCTTAAGTTTGTTTAGAAGAGCATTAAAATTAGAACTGTGCAGTACTCTGTAATTTGATGAATTTAACAAGAACAGAGCCTAGTAAATTCATATGCAATAATGTTTTCATTTCTCCTATTATTTTTGTATTATTTTCCAAAATAAAATATTTGCACAGAAAATGTTAGTTAAACATATTTTATAGAGTTAATATAAAACAAAGATAAAATACATAAAGACCATCATTATTATCCAATTACTCCAATTTTTACATAATTTTTATACTATTAGATTAATGTATTAAGTTCATAATTTGAAAATCAAACACATATATTTTTCCAAAGATCAATAATAGACATACCAGTCTAAAATCTAAGAAAAAGCTAATATTTATTAAACTAATATTGACCCTCGTGATAGTAGAAATGTAAAGGTATGCCAAAATTGAGTGTTAGAAATAATGTAAGAAAATTAATACAGTTCATTTTTGCCAATTTAGATAAGCATCATTTTGATAAGCTAAAAATCTTATAAGGTAGTCTTAAAAACAGGTGTCAATCTAGGTACAGCCTACTCATTTGAAGATTGCTGGTTCCGGGACTTTACTGTGACATGTACTTAGCAAAGCAGTCATTATTAAATCCAGTTTCTGGGTTGAATCAATAAAGAGTGTGTATCATTTTGTGCAATTCTGAAAGTGCTGCTTTTGATAATATAACAGTATCCTTAACCTTTTTGAGGGAAGAACTGCGTGCATTATTGTCCCTATAATGACAGGAATGGCAATTATTAAACTGCATTTCTAGAAGACCAAACCTATTTTTTCCATTGACACCTCAATATCAACACAATTACTTTGCTTTGAAGAAAAGAAAAGTTGACTTTAGAATGTCAGAGCCTAGATACAGTTAATCTCTAAAGGCAAGAGCTTTTTATTTCAGGGAGTAATTTTAATGACTCTGATTTGAGTAGTTTGAAGGACTCTCTCAGGAACCCATATATAAAAATGGAGAGGTGTTCATTTACAGCACTAGGTATACTGGCTAAATATACTAAGGCTTAAAAAAAAAAAAAGGCTTAGACACAACTTATTTGGAAAAACACAGCTGAGGGGTATTACGCTCCATGTTGACAGCTCTATGCGTAACCAATGCTTTTTTCAAAAATTCTTCAATAGAGGACCTGGATAAGTAAAGCATTACTGAAAAAGAAGAACAAAGTGGGAGGCCTCACACTACCTGATTTAAAAAAATTAGAACCTATTATACCTCCACGGTAGTCAAAACAGCCTGGTACTGGTACAACAACAGATACATAGACGAATGGAATAGAATTGAGAATCCAGACATAATCCATCCACATAGGAGCAGCGGATATTTGACAAAGACCCCAAGTCTGAAAATGGGGAAAAGGCAGTTTCTTTAACAAATGGTGCTGGTGTAACTGGTATTCCACCTGCAAAAAATGAAACAAGACCCATACCTCACACCATGCACAAAAACCAACTCAAAACGGATCAAAGACCTAAATATAAAATCCAAAATGATAAAGTTCATGGAAGAAAAAATAGGAACAACGCTAGGCGCCTAATACATGACATAAACAGTATACAAAACATTACTAGAACTGCACAAACAGCAAAAGAAAAATTAGCTGCAAGCTCCTAAAAGTCAAACACCTGTGCTCATCTAAAGACTTCACCAAAAGAGTAAAAAGATTACCTACCGGTTGAGAAAAAACTTTTAGCTATGACACTTCCAATCAGGGGCTGATCTATAAAAGCTCCATGTTACTGCAAAAACTCAACAACAAAAAGACAAATAACCCAATTAAAAAATGGGCAAAGGATATGAACAAGCACTTCACTAGAGAAGACACTCAGGTAGCTAACCGATACATGAGGAAATGCTCAGGATCATTAGCCATTAAAGAAATGCAGATCAAAACTAGAATGAGATTTCATTTCACTCCAACAAGGCTGGCATTAATCCAAAAAACACAAAATAATGAATGTTGAAGAGGTTGTGGAGAGACTGGAACACTTATACATTGCTGGTGGGAATGTAAAATGATACAACCACTTTGGGAATCAATTTGGCACTTCCTTAAAAAGCTAGAAATAGAGCTACCATATGATCCAGCAATCCCACTCCTTGGAATGTATCCTAGAGAAATAAGAGCCTTTACACAAACCGAAATATGCGCACCCATGATTATTGCAGCACTGTTTACAATAGCAAAAAAATGGAAGCAACCAAGGTGCCCATCAACGGATGAATGGATAAATTATGGTATAGTCACACAATGGAATATTACGCATCAATAAAGAACAACAATGAATCTGTGAAACATTTCATAACATGGTTGAATCTGGAAGGCCTTATGCTCAGTGAAATTATTTGCAAAAGGACAAATATTGTATGAGACCACTATTACAAGAACTCAAGAAAGAGTTTAAATAGAGAAGAAAATATTCTTTGATGGTTATAAGAGGCAGGAGGGAGGTAAGGGGGAGGGAGCAAAGATTCACTAATTAGATAGTAGACAAGAACTAATTTAGGTGAAGGGAAGGACAACACACAATATAGGAGAGGTCAGCACAACTGGACTAAACCAAAAGCAAAGAGGTTCCCTGAATAAACCGAATGCTTCGAAGGCCAGCATAGCAGGGGTCGGGGGTTGGGGGTCATGGTTTCAGGGGACGTCTAGGTCAATTGACATAATAAAATCTATTAAGAAAACATTGCACATCTCATTTTGGAGAGTGGCGTCTGGGGTCTTAAACATTAGCAAGCGGCCATCTAAGATGCAACAACTGGTCTCAACCCACATGGAGCAAAGGAGAATGAAGACCACCAAAGACACAAGGTAAATATGAGCTTAAGAGTCAGAATGGCCTACATAAATCAGAGGCTACATCAACCTAAGACCAGAAGAACTAGATGGTGCCTGGCTACAACCTATGACTGCCATGACAGGGAGCACAACAGAGAATCCCTGAAGGAGCAAGAGAGCAGTGGGATCCAGACCCCAAGTTCTTGTAAAAAGACCAGGCTTAATGGTCTGACTGAGAGTGGAGGGACTCCGGAGGTCATGGTCCCCAGACCTTCTGTTAGCCCAAGACAGGAACCATTCCCAAAGCTAACTCTTCAGACAGGGATTGGACTGGACTATAAGACAGAAAATGATACTGGTGAGGAGTGGGTTTGTTGGATCAAGTAGACACATGAGACTATGTGTGCAACTCCTGTCTGGAGGGGAGATGTGAAGGCCGAGGGGGACAGAAGCTGGCTGAATGGACATGGAAACACAAGAAACAGAGAAGGAATGTGCTGTCTCATTAGGGGGAGAGCAACTAGGAGTATATAGCAAGGTGTATGTAAGGTTTCGTATGAGAGACTGACTTGATTTGTAAACTTTCACTTGAGTTGTAAACTTTCACTTAAAGCACAATAAAAATACAAAAAGAAAAAAATTCTTCAATAAACACAAAGTTGCTGTTAGGTGCCATCGAGTCAGCTCCAACTCATAGTGACCTATGTACAACAGAACTAAACACTGCCCAGTCCTGCGCCATCCTCGCAATCTTTGTTATGCTTGAGCCCATTGTTGCAGCCACTGTGTCAATCCATCTCCTTAAGGGTCTTTCTCTTTTTTGCTATCTCTCTACCAAGCACGTCCTTCTCCAGGGACTGATCCATCCTGACAACATGTCTAAAGTATGTGAAACGTAATCTCGCCATCCTTGCTCCCAAGGAGCATTCTCATTGTATTCCTTCCAAGAGAGTCCATGGTATATTCGATATTCTTAGGCAGTCCATGGTATAGTCAATATTCTTCACCAACACCATAATTCAAAGGCATCAACTCTTCGGTCTTCCTTATTCCTTGCCCAGCTTTTGCATGCGTGTAAGACTGAAGACACCAAATGTCAAAGAATATTGACTTGCGTCAGGCGCACCTTAGTCTTCAAGGTGACATCTTTGCTTTGAAGGATTTAAAGAGGTCTTTTGCAGCAGATTTGCCCAATGCAATGCATCTCTTGATTTCTTTACTGCTACTTCCATGGGTATTGATTGTGGATCCAAGACAAAGGTGCTATAGAATGACAAAGACAATTCTGAAATTTTTAATTATATAATAATAATACCATATACTCTTTTCCTTGTTATTCCTATTTTTTATATATAATTACATATTCTATTTCATGTATTTTATTATTTTGGGCCTCTCTTCAATGAATTAATAAGCTAAAATACAGTGATGCAAAAATAAAATATGAAATTTCTTACATAGCCTAAAAGTTTTTTATTCTGAAAACGGTTTTTTCGTAATGAAAAATATACCCAAAGGCATT
Organism: Loxodonta africana; assembly: GCF_030014295.1. NCBI lineage: Eukaryota > Metazoa > Chordata > Mammalia > Proboscidea > Elephantidae > Loxodonta > Loxodonta africana. The sequence goes on along the minus strand of NC_087358.1, from coordinate 14,921,052 downwards.
TAAACTCAAGCATCAGTCATTTTATGTATAAATATGCAAATATGTGTGTGTATGCATAATCATGAAGTTCAGTATTTAAAGTTATGGAAGGGAAGTGAGGAAAAATGATACTCTGAATTTTATCAAAGGTTGAAGAGAAATTATGATAACAACCCACACACAATGTTAATCTTTTCTGCCCCATGGTATTTTTTGATACTGGGCATATTTGACTCACTTATTATGGTTTCAGGAGTTTGTTGGATTTCTTTCTTTATTCCATTTGACCAAACTCATGAAAGAGCAAAACGCAGCTGCGTTCCATACTGAGGTGAGGTAAAAGCAATCGATAAATCAACTATGAAAAGTAGTTTTCATCATTCTCAAGGTTTAAATTGATAAATAGCTAGACTGGGTTTATTCTAAGTTTTATAATATTGTGTCTTCAAGTAAGAACTTTCCAAACAGTCCTAAGAAAGAGCTATAGGTCCACTAAATATAAGCGTTAAAAATTTTAAAGGTATTTTGATGTAATGGTTAAAGATTTGGTATGAGGTTTGGCATCAAGGAGACAAACGTGGACCTGAATCCCAGGTTTGCTATTCATTACCTGTGTGAGATGGAAGTTAGTTAACTCCTTTGAATTTCAGGGAAAAAAGAAAGTATTTAAACTCAATACTGCCTAGAATCTACCTGCTACCATGAGGATGCTGTCAGGCTGAGAGCGAGAGGCATCAAAATTTTAAAGGGAAAATGAATTTCTAAACCACTCCCTCCAACTTACTGAGGTTGAGACAGACTGGCATAAGTTTGACATTTCAAAATTTTTGTCACTTGTTTGATACTCCTGTGTGAGACTCAGAGTAGATGACTGGTTCTTCAACAAAGACATAAATAAATATTTGCATATGAAAGTGTTATTCCAGATCCTAGGCAGAAGGGAGAAGTTAAATTGTTCTGCCTAATAATAACAAGACATTTAATTGTTTGGGAAAGCTGCAATGGAAGGTACTCCAACGAAAGAAACATGACCTGTGAAATAACTCAAGGGGTAAGGCCACAGGTTGGGAAAGGCAATTTTTCAAGTGTCTGGAGCCTACATAATAAGTTGTCCCGTAAGAAGTTTGGGAATCCCTGAGTGGTGCAAATGTGCTCGGCTAATAACTGAAAAGCTGATTTTTTTTTTTCAGGTCTACCCAGAGGTGCCTTGGAAGAAAGACTTGGAGATCTATTTCTGAAAAATCAGCCTATGGAGCACAGTTCTACTCTGACACACAAGTTGGAATCAACTTGACAACAACTAGTAACTGGTAGTAAGAAATTTGGGGTGATCAAACGCTTTTTAGAAATAGAGATGTCTAATATTCTGTTGGAGCCCTGGTGGCACAGTGATTAAGAGCTTGGCTGCTAACCAAAAGGCTGGCAGTTCAAATCTAAGAGCTGCTCTTTGGAAACCCTGTGGGGCAGTTCTACTCTTTCCTACAGGGTTGCTATGAGTTGAAATCAACTCAGCTGCAATGGGTTTTTCTTTTCTTTTTTTTTAATACTCTATTGGAGCCTGGTGGCACAGTGTTTAAGAACTCAGCTACTAATCAAAAGCTCAGCTGTTCATCAGCTACTCCACGGGAGAAAGATGTAGCAGTCTGCTTCCGTAGTAAATCCTATGGGGAAGTTCTACTTTGTCCTGTAGGATCGCTATGAGTCAGAATCGATTGAATGGCAATAGGTTTGGAATATTGTATTATACATTGATGTTCTAATTTTTCTTCAACATAAACCTCCTTGAAAACCAGGACAGGTCCATTCTGTAAAAGGATCCTGTTAGTACATGCCTGCTGTTTTCACCACATGCCCTTACCCCAGCTCCAATTTCAAGTACAGCTGCTGTGGGTGGTTCTGAACAAACTTAGACATGTTGACCAGAGCCCTTCTGCATGCTTGCATGGGAACCTTCTAGAATGACCCAGGAGCTTGTTCATCCTCATACAACCCAGTCCAGAAGAGCAGACGAGTGTACACCCTCAAGGCAAGCCTCAGCCGGTGGGAGTAAATAGATGCTCAGATTTCTGTCTTGAAGGTGGACCACTCTGAGAGGCACTCTGCATGCATCTCAGGAGGCTCCAGTGGGATGGAGCCCTCACTGCTCACAAGAGTAACCTTCATAGCACACCTTATATGTGAGCTTGTCATCTTTTCTTGCATTATTGCCCCATGCCCTCACTCTTGCTTCCTGCAAATACCTCCCAAATGGGCTACTCAAGGCCTTGTACACTACTAGGCTTTCAACAAACCCCATACAAATACACTTTGTGAAAACTGTTTTATGGGCAACCAAGAAAAAAGAGACTATGTTCTCTATCTGAACCAGTGCAGAGCTGAGAAGATCAGGAGCCTAGAGAAGAAATGACTAGTAGAAACAGAGACTCAAGGCAGGACCTTGATTTAGAAGCACTGATGTTCCATTAGGAAGTATGACAAGAGGCTTGAGTCAATTTTATTTATATCTTAAATGACAGGATGACCCAGTACACTGTACCAGGGAAGTCAGCACAACTTGACAAAGGCAAGGTCATGGAAGCTTCATAGACACATCCAAACTCCCTGAGAGACTGAATTACTGGGCTGAGAGCTGGGGACCATAGTCTCAGGAGACACCTAGCTCAACTGGCATAACAGTTTATAAAGAAACTGTTCTACATCCTACTTTGGTGAAAAATGTCCAGGGTCTTAAAAGCTTGTGAGTGGCCATCTAAGATACTCCACTGGAGAAAGGGAGAATGAAGAAAATCAAAGACACAAGGGAAAGATTAGCCTAAAGGACTAATATCACAACTACCACAGCCTCCACTGGACTCAGTCCAGCACAACTGGATGGTGCCTGGCAACCACCACCAACTGCTCTGACAAAGATCACCAATAAAGGGTCCTAGTCAGAGCTGAGCTGGAGGAAAATGTAGGACAAAATTCTAACTCACAAAAAAAGACCAAACTTACTGGTCTGACAGAGACTGGAGAAACTCTGAGAGTATGGCCCCCATTCACCCTTTTAACTCAGTACCAGAGTCACTCCTGAGGTTCACACTTAAGCCAAAGATTAGACAGGCCCATAAAACAAAACAAGACTAAATGGCACACCAGCTCAGGGCCAAGGACAAGAAGGCAGGAGGGGATAGGAAAGCTGATAATGGGGAACCCAAGATCGAGAAAGGAAGAGTGTTGACATGTCATGTGGTTGGCAACCAATGTCACAAAACAATATGTGTATTAATTGTTTAATGAGAAACTAATTTGTTTGGTAAACCTTCATCTAAAAACAAAATAACAACCCATTGCCATCGAGTTGATTCTGACTCCTAATGAGCTTATAGGACAGAGTAGCACCTGGTGGATTCAAACTGCTGACCTTTTGGTTAGCAGCCATAGTTCTTAACCACTATACCACCAGAGTTTCTCTTCATCTAAAGTACAATAAAAAAAAAAAAAAAAAAAAAAAAACGGGATGACCTCAGCTGACATATGGTTGTATAATAGGCACATAATAAGTAGAAGAAAATTAATTTAATTCAAGGGATAATGATGGCGAGCATTTATGTTCTGAACCAGATCATTACTGCCAGGTCTTCAGTTTCAGGTTCAGCTGAAGAGTCTGCAAACTTTAGTTTCCATTGTTATCAGGCATTCTGTTACTGAGATATTGACCAATTAGCAGGTGGTACGTTTCAAATCTCTGAGCCATTCTATGAGTTGGTGATAACCTATCTTTTAAAGCTTATTTTCTGAAACTCATTCATGTGTTATGTTTCAACCAAATTACTACCCATATACTTCTGGCATTTTACCATTCCCTATGTTTGAAATGTCTTTCATTCTCATCTTCTTTTGTCTAATACCCCTCCGTCTTTCCAGGCCTACCTGAAATGGTACCTCATCCATGAAACCTTTCTGACTATGCCAGTGGGAATAATTTCTCTCTTCTTTAACAGATATTATTATTGTATCTGTAAGTTTCTTGGTAGTCATTATTTTAAACCTCTTAATATAGTGATGGGAGCCCCTGGGTGGTGCAAATGGTTATGTATTTGACTGCTAACCAATAGGTTGGAGGTTTGAACACATCCAGAGGCACCTCGGAAGACAGGTCTGGAGATCTGCACACATGGGGTCTCCATGAGTTGGAATCGATTCTACAGCAACTAACAACAGTATAGTTATAAGATTTCTTTTTGTTGTTAGGTGCCATTGAGTGGTTCCAACTCATAGCTACCTTATGTACAACAGAACGAAACACTACCCTGTCCTGTGCCATCCTCACAATCGTTGCTACGTTTGAACCCACTGTTGCAGCCACAGTGCCAATCCATCTCACTGAGAGTCTTCCTCTTTTTCATTGACCCTTTACTTTATCAAGCATGATGTCCTTCTCCAGTGACTGGTCCCTCCTGTTAACATGTCCAAAGCACATGAGACGAAGTCTCCCCATCCTACTTTCTGAGGAGAATTCTGGCTGTACTTCTAAGACAGATGTTCTTGTTCTTCTAGCAGTCCATGGTATATTCAATATTCTTCACCAACACCATAATACAAAGGCGTCAATTCTTCTTTGGTCTTCCTTATTCATTGTCTAGCTTTCACATGCATATGAGGTGATTGAACATATCATGGCTTGATACACCTTAGTCCTCAAAGTGAGATCTTTGCTTTTTAACATTTTAAAGAGGTCTTTTGCAGCACTTTTGCCCAATGCAGTGCATTGTTTGAACTCTTGACTGCCACTTCCATGGGCGTTGATTATGGATCCAGGTAATATGAAATCCTTGACAACTTCAATATCACTAGGTGGTGCAAATGGTTTGCCCTCGACTGCTAACCTATAGGTTGGCAGTTAAAGCCCACCCAGTGGTACTGTTGGACAGAAGTCCTGGCAATCTGCTTCCATTAAGATTACAGCCAAGAAAACCCTATGGAGCAGTTCTACTCTGTAACATGGGATCACTGTGAATCAGAATCAGCAACTAACGACAGTATAGTTATTTACATTTTTCATTTTCTCCTATGTCATAGGATAATATCCTAGCCGCTTTAATATACTTGGTGGGGGGGTGTTGTTTATTTTTTTACTACGTGAGTGTTGTTACTGGTCTTTTTTACTGGCCTCCAAATCTCTATGTGTCACATTCTGCAGTCCACCCTTTCAAACACTACTGTTGACCCCACATTCTATTCTGAAGCCTAATTCTGACTCTTGCTCCTTGAACAAACGCCCACCTGTCACCAACATTTTGCTTTCACACAAATTATTTTATGTCTCCTTGCACATAGAGTAGTTATATATACCAATTTTCAAAAGACAGTCCCAGTTCAAGCCTGTTATAGAGGTATAATCATAGCCCACCCCTACCCCTTTACTCTCAGTTTCCAGATTTGGGGGATAAATCATATCATCACTTTATTTATACATGTTCAAATGATTCTTTTTGCTTTCTTACTCATCTGTGCTGTGCCTTATTCCCACACTGCATTGTACATTATACATCCACTAAAGCAGAATATATCCTAATTTTAAAGTGAGAGGAATTGTCATTTAAAATGATGTAACACAATCAGTTTTCTCTGGGCATAAAGACTTTCGTATGACCAACGTTATAAATGTCTGAGCAATATTAAGTCTGGGAAGCAGACACAAACCAGAATGGGTGGGAAGAGAGATTACATTTGGCACAGCCTCAAAAACATCATTTCAGGCAGAGAAATCCAACTCAATTTTCAGAATGATTGGTTAAGCCAATCCATGACAGGTCTACCTAATCAATATCTACTGCCACTTACCTTGGCAGCATTCCTGGAGAGATCATTTTCTAAAATTGTCCTCTTCTCAGCCACTTTCCATTGTGTTGTATGTAAATTATTTTGGCTTGTCTACTGTAGTCCCCCTTTTTTTTTTTTTTTTTGCTTCTACTATAATAAAGAACTTAACCAATACTTTGCATTACGTATGAAAGAACGCGAGCTTTGTCAATCTTTGTATGCACTTCATTTCTTTACATAGTCAGTATTATATTATTCTAAAATATCGAAGAAGGACCAAAATATTATTTCCCATTTTCTAAGTTTCTTATAGATAATTTTAACCTGATGCTGAACGTTAAACATTTCTCCCTCGGTTGTCTACCCCACTTTTCAAACTGGCATGCCATCTCCTGCCCTAAAGCATGCAAGAGCAGTTCCATATCTCCCCCCTTGAAGGAACTAGTGTGTTCCTGATCAGCAAAGTCCCCACAGCAGACATAGCCATTGGGCAAGGAACTGTTGGTCCTCTCCCAAGAGCACATCTGAAAAGTGCCTTTTGTCACATGATAAGCACCCAGTAAATTTGACCAGCTAAAGAAGAGTGGATCAGGGACTGCTGAATCCCCCCAACTTCAATATTCCTCAGCAGCTTCCTTTGGTATAAGATCTAACCTGGAACATGGCCAACAAGTCTCTGCATTGTCTGGCTGCTGTTCATCTCTCCCTCACCATCTCAACCTGCTCTCCGCATCATTCATGTTCCAACTGCATTGGCCTGCTTTCTGTTGCCCCAATAGCATGCCAATCCCTTTCCCACATCTCTCAGCTCTGCAGGTAACAGGCTCATTCTCATCCCCAGGTCTTAGCTAAAGCATCATCTCCCCAAGAGGCCTTCCCCGACTGTGTTATATAAGTGCTCCTCCCTTTACATTTACTTTCATTGGCCTCTAATCCTTCCCTAGCTCCTATCACATTCTGTCTTGTAGGTTTGCTTACTTGGTTGTTGTCTGTTTAGCCATTAGGGACTGCTTCTGTCTTGTTTACCCCAGCATCCCCAGTGCCTAGCACATAATAGGTGATCTATAAATGTTTGTTACATAAAGGATCAGTCCTAACCAAGATGGTTACAGGCAGTGTTTCTCGTTGTATCATTTTGCTTGCCTCCCTTTCTAGTAGTTTCTAGCACCTCTCCAGCTACCTACGAATTTCCACTGGATCTCAACTTTAGGTGCTGGAAGCAAGGAATTAAGCTGATTTTTTTTTTTTTGTGATCCATGGAGCCCTGGTGGGACAGTGGTTAAAGCTATGGCGTGCTACAGCTGCTAACCAAAAACAGGTTGGCAGTTCGAATCCACCAACCACTCCTTGGAAACCCTGTGGGACAATTCTACTCTGTCCTATAGGATCGGCATGAGCTAGAATCGGCTCAGTGCTAACAGGTTTGTGTTTTGGGGTATTTTTTTTTTGTGATCCATGAGAGAAGGACAGTGAGAAGGGGCTCTCCTGGAGGAAAGAAAAGGATGCAGGTGACACTGTGTAATCTCTGTGTCGATTGGATCTCTGGCTAAGTAGACCAATAACATTTACTAAGAAAGACTTTATCTCTGAAATGTCCTTAGTAGGCTAAAGACTACCTATAATAAAGACAAATGGTATCTGTAAGCCATGGCTTCCTGAGTAATGTGACATGTGCCACCAACCTCTGGAATATTAAATGGAACTGCTTAATAATTTGAATGTCACACCATGTAAGGTGATTCCTGCAAATCTCACACAGAGGCTGCATTCATTATTCTGGGTAAGAGATGCCAGTCCAATGAGGGAGGACAGGACCTGGGGAGCCAACCTTAATGCTCCCACACCTCTCTCCTTCCTCTGAGCCTCTTAATTGTCTGTGTCCTAGAAATGATCAAGTAAAGCATGACACTAGGTAAGACTGCAGATTCGTGGTAATCTGATTTAACAATCCAATCAAATATCTTAGCTCAGCTGCACATTAGAATCACCTAGGGAGTATTAAAAATGCCAATGCCCAAATTTTGCCCCAAACCAATTAAGTCAGTGTCTTCTGGAAGTGAGGCCCTGACACGGCTATGCTAAAAGCCCCTCAAGTAGTAACTTTCTCATGCTGTCAACGCTAAGAAGCACTACAACATTAGAATTTTACCCCTTCCAGGGATATTTTCTTTTTAATGAGAGTTTCTACATTCTAAAAGACCAAAAACACTCTTAACCTTCTACAAAAATAACGTTCAGTGGCGGAGTTTATGTGCTAGGGAAAGTACTGAAAGTAAGAGGTCGTGGCAATATATGTTAAGGACATCTGGGCTCTCATAACCTCTTCAGTCACTTCTATTGAGCCTGGGGAAAAAATGCTAAATAAAGGACTTCTGAAAAATAGGAGGAGGGGCACTATGAAACAATGAAGCATTTTTCTTTATTTTGCACTAAAAAGAATGATTCTCAATTAATCTATAGAGTTGTATCAAATGCTAGATTCTTTTTTATTTTATATTATAATTTCTTATAGCTTTTCTTTCCCAATATATCATTCTAATCAAGAGTCTATAAAGTTAGCCATACCAAGTGAAATTTAAAAAGCAAAATAATCGTAGGCTTACAGAAAAGCAGAGGCAGTCCATCCAGCCCCAATTCTTCCATTTTAACCTCCCATCCAAAGGAAGTGCAGAAGGTCAGCTCTTCATCTCTATTTCTTAAGAAAAGAATTAGTCATACATATGGTTAAATACATATGGTTAAAAAGGAGCCAGGCTCTCCTTGGAAACTCTATGGGGAAGTTCTACTCTGTCCTGTAGGGTCACTATGAGTTAGGACTGACTAGAAGGCACTGGGTTTTGGTTTTGGGTTTTGGGTTATGGTTAAATTGGCTTCATCCCCAAAGAATAAATGAGAGATAAACTACATTGAGCCGAGGCACATCACTACACTCAGAACGCCATTTGCTTGCAACAGGAAATCAATGCAAAGCAGTCTTACAACACTGCATGACAGTAAATGTCCATAATCACTTTATTCTGCTTAAATTGTACAGATGTGTTCAGCCAGCATTCTCCCTCTGTAATCTCTCCCTAGGAAAACTCATCACAACCCGAAGGGATCACTTACAAACAAATAGTTCTCAATCCCCATCTCTATCCCTTAGATCTCTCCTAAGCTTCGTAGGCTGTCTGGTGCCATGGCTATATATTATAGCAGTGGCTATATATTATATGTATATACATATATTTATAGGCATATGTGTATATTTACAGTCAGAGTGTCTATGTTTAACTCTCGGGCGCCAGTTATAGGTGAAATTATCTTAAATAACCCTCACTTTCACTACCCTTAAATTTAGAAAAATACAGGCAGCCTCCCCTGGAAACTAGTTAAGTACTTGATAAATGTTATATTTACTACAATTATTAACATTTAGGCCAATCCATGCAGATGTCCCAAGAATACCTCAAATGCAAAGTTGTTCAAAGCAGAATTCATTATTTCCTTCCAAGTACTTGATTGATCTCTGGGAGCTCTGTCATATTCAGTAACACCATTATCCTATCAATTATGTGATCCCCAGGGAGTCATTTTTTTTATTGCTCCTTCTCCCTAATTTCCCACTTATTTTAGTGGCCACATCTTGTTTGTGGTTCTACCTCTGCAGTAACTCATTAATCCATCTGTTTCCATCCCCATTGACATGACCTGAACTCAGGTCCCCATTACTTTAATATTGCAACATCCTCATAACTAGCCTCTAATGCTTCAGTCTGTTGCCTTTACGTCACTGCCTGATTTTTTCCATCAACACAGGTCTGAATTGGGAATGGCTCTCCAATGTACTCAAATGCCTTACTTAATATGTCATTCAAGGGCTTTCAAAATCAGGCCCTGACCTACTTGTCTGATTTCATCTTCCCTACAGTCTTCTTAGGAGACTCTCAATCTTGTGCTATCCATGACAAATGATAATAAGAGTCACCCGCTCCTGTGGGCATTCTCTGAGATATATGTAATTATCAGACCACTGGCTATAAATCTATTCCTCAAACAAACAAGATAGAATGTAAGAGACAGCAATAATATTATATACATAATCTTGTTGTTGTTGTTTTGTTAGGTGTCAACTCATAGCGAACCAGTGTACAACAGAACAAAACACTGCCTGGTCCTGCCCCATCCTCACAATCGTTGTTATGCTTGAGACCATTGTTGCATCCACTGTGTCAATCCATCCCATCCAGGGTCTTCTTATTTTTCATTGACCCTCCATGATGTCATTCTCCAGGGACTGATACCTCCTGACAACATGTCAAAAGTATGTGAGACGTAGTCTCGCCATCCTTGCTTCTAAGGAGCATTCTGGTTGTACTTCTTCCAAGACAGATTTGTTCATTCTTTTGGTAGTCCATAGTATATTCAGTACTCTTCACCAATACCACACTTCGAAGAAGTCAATTCTTCTTCAGTATTCCTTATTCATCATCCAGCTTTCGCATGCATATGTGGCGATTGAAAACACCGTGGGTTGGGCGAGATGTACCTTAGTCTTCAAGGTGACATCTTTGCTTTTAATACTTTAAAGAGGTCTTTTGCAGCACATTTGACCAATGGAATATGGCATTTGATTTCTTGACTGCTGCTTCTATAGGTGTTGATCATGGATCCAAGTAAGATTAAATCCTTGACAACTTATCTTAATAGGATTCTTATTTATATCTCTTAAACCAAATTATGTGTAAACTTAGATTCTTCGTAATTACTTTTGAAAGGATTATGGGATTTGTATCAATCTCAATAAGCCTTTGTATGGATGAACAATGCTGGCCAACAATTTAAAATTCAATTTAAGCCTAACAAGCCATTGTAATACAACCGAGTACACCCTTTTCTCTCAGCATTCTCCCCAAAACACCTTATACCATACCCTACCATTTCTTGAATAATTAGGTTTACGGTGCTCCCTCTGCCTCCTCTGACTATTTTCCCTGTCTACCTGATGGATACTAGCTCATCCTTTCAGTCTCTGCTTAAATAGTTAGTATGCTCTCTTTGCATGCTCCTTGGCTCCCTGGATGATTAGGTGCACATTCCTTCATACACCTGAACTCAAGGCCTGACAACTGTGGAACTCTCCAGTACAGGTCTAGGTTCAGCATCAAGGCTAATCCAAGATAAAGTGCCCAAGGAAGAAATCAGTGTAGGAAAACTTTCAACTGAAGTGACGGCAGAAGGAGAGTCCAAGTAAAAGACAAATGGGTGGAAATTGTGATATGAAATTGGAGAAATGTTGAACAGAGCATATGTGGGAAGAATGAGCTGGCAAGAATTATCTAAGGTGCTGGGTTGTAGCCATCAACTTTTACAGGGGCTGTGGACCCTCAGTCAAGGACAGAGACAGAGCTCTTAGAGACCACACTGGTGCCCCACTGTGATTTAGACATTCCATAGTTTATGGAGCCCTGGTGGCACAGTGGTGAACAGCTCAGCTGTTAACCAAAAGGTCAGCAGTTCAAATTTACCAGCTGCTCCTTGGGAACACTATGAGGCACTTCCACTCTGTCCTAAAGGGTTGCTTTGAGTCAGAATTGACTTGAAAGCAATAGAGTTTTGTTTTGTTTTATGAGAACTTATTTTATGATTTTTTTCCCCCTGAGGCAAACTAATATGTGGAGAAAATATTCTCTAAGTGAAAGAATTAAACTGTGAACAGAACAGTCCAGGCAGATAGTAAAGTACATGTAAAGGCCCTGAGGTGGGATCATGCCTGGTAAGTTGGAGAGTTAGGACTAACACATTTAGCTCATACAATGTGCAAGGTACGGTTCTAATCATTTTACGTAGAAAACCCATGAGTCCTCACAGCAACTCTCTGAAATAGATGTTATTATTAATATTCTCGTTTCATAGATGAGTAATGTCAGGCATAGATAATTAGGTAACTTGCTCAAGATCACAACTAGCAAGTAGAAGATTCAAACCCAGACAGTTTGGCCCCAGGGCTGATGTTTATTGTCTTAACAATCTAGGTATTTTAATTATTTGTGAATATAGATGAATGTTACATCTATACAGAAAAATAGAAAGAAGAAAATTTTGTAATAATCCAGTAGAGTTGATCAACCCAGAGAACCAACCCAGGAAAACCATAGCAAAGTAGATATCCATTCACCCATTCCTGTGCGATAAGTATTCCTGATTCCATACTATAGAATTTCTCCCATTGGCTCAAACGTTAATATTGCTGAAAGTAAAGAGGATTTGAAGTGTTTACTGATGAAGATCAAAGACTAGAGCCTAAAGTATAGATTACACCTCTACATAAAGAAAAAAAAATCTCCACCACTAGACCAATAAGCAACATCATGATAAACAGAGAAAAGACTGAAGTTGTCAAGGATTTCATTTTATTTGGATTCACAATCACCGCCCATGAAGCAGCAGTCAAGAAATCAAATGACACATTGCATTGGGCAAATGTGCTGCAGAAGACTCCTTTAAAGTGTTAAAAAAAACAAAGATGTCACTTTGAGAACTGTGGTACCCCTGATCCAAGCCATGGTATTCTCATTCGCCTCATATGCATGCAAGCTGGACATTGGATAAGAAAGGCCAAAGAAGAATTAATGTTTTTTAATTACAGTGTTGGTGAAGAATATTGAATATACTATAAACCATAGACTGCCAGAATGAAGAAATGTGTCTTGGAAGAAGTACAGCCAGAATGCTCCTTAGAAGGGAGGATGGTGAGACTTTGTCTCACATACTTTGAACATGTTATCTGGAGAAACCAGCCCCTGGAGAGGGACATCATGTTTGATAAAGTAGAGAGTCAGCAAAATAGAGGAAGATCTTCAGTGAGATGGACTGACACAGTGGCTGCAAAGATAAGCTCAAGCATAGCAATGATTGCTGAGGACGGCGCAGGACAGGGCAGCGTTTTGTTCTGTTGTACATGGGGCTGCTATGAGTCAGAAGTGACTCAACAGTAGCTAACCACGAAAACAACAATCTAAGCAAACGATTTAAGTTCAATTCTATTCTGATTCTATGACATAGCTGAATTATCTACTTTGGAAAAAAAATAGGTAAATAGCAGAATAGTTAAGAGCAGATTCTGAAGGCAGTTTCTCAGGGTATGGTCACAGCTCCACCATTTATTATCTATGATGTTAACCAAGCCACTTCAGCTGTCTATGTCTCGGAGTCTTCCTCTGACAAATATGGATAATAACTGTATTTATTTTGTAGGGGGTTTGCAGGAATTGAGTTAGCTGTGCCTGCATTAGGAAAGTTGTATGTGTTCATTTTATTATAATTTCATAGCAGTGCAGCATACTATGTAAACAAGGGGCTCTAGTGCTAGCCTTTCTGGATTGGAATTCCAGCTGTGTGACGTGGGCAAATTACTTAGTCTCTCTTTGCCTCAGTTTCTTATCTGTAAAATGGGGATAATAGCAGTCTCAACGTCATAAAGATTTTGGAAGGATTAAATGAATTAATATATGTAAAATGATTTTAAAATGATTAGATCAAAACTTGGCCCATAATAGATACTATATTTTAGCTGATATTAACACTACCATTATGTATCACTTAGATGTATTAAGAAAGCTATTCATTTTGTCTGCCATTTTGGGGCAAGAAGACATGAACACACTATGACCACTATGACTACTTCTTAAATGCCTTTCTTTTCATTGCTACTAAGTAGAAAAGTATTTACAGCACGCTTCTCTTTGCAGTATTAGAGGGAACCATCAGACTGAAAAGCATACCCTGAGAGTTTAGGCAGTTGACTTAATGTAAGAAAATGCTGATTGGTATGTTACGTTAACGGGTATGTTAATTACTTCGCCACTTCCCTGAAAACTATGTTCCTGCAAATTTTCCTCCCTCTACTCACTACTAACATGCAAACGCAGGTAGATTTAATTTCATATTCCTCATTTGCAATTACCATTACCTTTCTGAGAGGGTGTCTTCAGTATTTACTCACGTTTGCCAGTAAAATACTGATAACATATAAAGATCTATGACATGTGTAATTTTTCTCCTTATTGTAGGGTAGACTAGGGCTCTCCACTTAACTACATACAAGGGAAAAGAAACTGAACCACAGCTCTAGTTACTCATACTGAGGACAATTACTCCTTGAAGTGAACGTATTGTCCTAACCCAGATTCATCTCTGTGCCTCACCATTTAAACTTCCATAGCATTGCTTTAGATTTCCTCAGACATATTAGGCTGGGTGTTTTTTTTACAGAGAACATCCCCTTTACCCTTACTCAAACAGTGGAAAAATCTGCCAAAAACCTAAACTGCTGTGTAATCAGCTTGGTTGGCACATTCTGCAGAGTTTGCAGGACAGAAGAAATGTTACAACAAATCTCCACTCCTGAAGCTGCCCTATAAAGGAAAACAAGTTGGCTCTATTCCATGCTTACCACAAGCCTAAGGGGTAAAAACCTTGTATGTGCAAAGTACACTGAAATGTCACTATACGACTACTATATTAAGGAATTCTGAGTACGAAAATTCCATCTCAGACCTCACAAAGCGTTTCAGTTACCATAATGATACCATTATGAGTGGTTTTACCCGAAAACTAATTCTACTGTTCTGGTGGAATCCAGAGAAGATGTGGTTATTTTGCCTCATTTCCAAAGCTTCAATAAAGGTGGTCTTATAACTATCGACACCTTCCTAAATCTGAAATCCAATGAGTCTAAGTCAAAGGGTGGGGCATTAGACAACACTCTGGACCAAGGGATCAAAATGTAAAATCTCTTTCTGGTATTTGAGAGAGAAAGTTCTTTTTTATAACCAGAAGAGCACAATTTTTAGATAAATTATCGTTAACTAGTTTCTGATCAATGTTTTTCAAACATTTTTCAATCCATATTCCCCTGAGGGACTTGTTACAAATTTTCCACAGCATCTATTTAGAGCAGTGGTTTTTAACTTTATTTGATCTTTCAAAACTTCAAGAATCTTAAATCTATATATACAAGATAAACCTGGTGGTGCAAAGGCTCTGTGCCAGGCTGCTAACCAAAAGGTTGGCAGTTTGAACCCACCGAGCAGCTCTGTGGGAGAAAGACCCAGTGATCTGTTCCTGTAAAGATTACAGCCTAGAAAACCCTATGCGGCAGTTCTGTCACATGGGGTCACCATGAGTCAGAATCGATCAATGGCACCTAACAACGCCATAGAGGAATATTAAGCATATGATATAATGGGTTGAATCCAAATATCAGAAAAAATAATTTTCTACACAGAGAGCCGTGAATTTTCCTTCCCCTATTTTTTTTTTTTTTTTATTCAATAAACATTACTCAGAAGACATTTTCTGTGAGTTCCACTCTGTCAGATTATGGCTTCAACTCGTAACAGTGATTGAATCATTCACTCCTCCATCTGTGAAGTTCCACAGATTACCAGGAGACACGTTCTAACACTTTCTGTGTTTAGCATTAGAGATTCACTGTGGCAATTTTGTCATGGCAGAAAGTTTGAGGTTTCCAAAGTTGTTCTAGAGTTTGTCTCCTCTCAGTTCACTACCTTTGCCTCTGTCTCTAATAACTGTTACAGGAAAATTAGCAGCCCTGTATTCAAAGCAAAGGCCCAAGATATAGCATTTCAGTAAGTATGGGAAAACTCCAAAATCCAAAAGATTACACCATATTCCAGGCCCTTCCCAAAATATTTAATAAAGGAACACACTCATTGATTTAGAAACTGAAAACAATATGTTGTTGTTGTTAGGTGTCACATAGAGTTAAAATGTCACATAAAATAGACTTGAAAAGAAAAAAATTTTCAAATTTCTATGATGGTTTAGGGAATTCTGCAAGAATAACCCATTCCAGGAGTCTAGATAGTGA
Source organism: Loxodonta africana (assembly GCF_030014295.1). Lineage (NCBI taxonomy): Eukaryota > Metazoa > Chordata > Mammalia > Proboscidea > Elephantidae > Loxodonta > Loxodonta africana. The sequence continues at coordinate 14,905,394 of NC_087358.1, read as the reverse complement.
TTAGATCCTTTTCTACCCAAGGATTTTAGAAGTTATTAGGGGAACTGCTGATGCCCACCTCCCCAGAGACTCGATTTCAGGGCGGTCCAGAGCCAGGGTCCTCTCAGAAACACCTATTTTTGATTATTATGCTCTTCTCTTCTTCTCCCTCAAGCCAACTGGGTAGGCCGTTACCTCTTTTCTATCTGAAAAACTGCTTTCATGTCGATTCCTAGATATATCCTAAAACTCTGAGTCCTCTAGATTCTGGTTCCTGTTATTTATAAAACGGACTTTGGAATCAAAGAGTCTTTTTCTCTCAAGAGTCTGACCCCCATAAATGAAAGTCTGGCTTTCGAGACTATTCCCTCTGCTATGCTATTTAAACATGATCATTTTGAAAGTCAAAACTAAGCAATGTGGACCAGCCCTAAGGCAGGGACTGGAAGGCAGGAGAGAACAGAAAAACTGGTAACAGGGAACCCAGGGTTGAAAAGGGAGAGTGTTGACATATCGTGGGGTATTTAACCAATGTCATACAACGTGTGTACTGTTTGATGCAGAACTAGCTTGCTCTGTAAACCTTCATCTAAAGTTCAATAAAAAATAAAAAAATACATATATATATATATATATAAAAGCTAAGTTATGCCTTCATTGTTCTTAGCTGTATTACCTCTGGACATCTCTCTCCCTCCCACCCCATTCCTATCCTAAACATGAGTGTTTCAGTATCAATGAATGAGGCACTACAAAGTAATGGGTATTACTTGACATGGAAAATACATCTGATAAAATTTCAAATGTATTAGCACCTTCGGTAGGACATTGTAGAACTTCCTGCAGGGTTTCCAAGTCTTTAATCTTCACAGAAGCAGACTGTGGCATCTTTCTCCCGGGGAGTGGCTGGTGGGTTCAAAAGATGACCTTTCTGTTAGCAGCCAATGGCTTAACCACTGCCCCACCAGGGCTCCTTCAGCATGTTCTAATCAACATCTAAATAATCTTTTTAGCCTAAGGACTGACATTTTTTTCCCCTACAGATAAAATACAACTATATTATTCATTTAGGGGATAAGTCAGGTGATTCAACTATTTAGACCAATCAGATGATTCAATAATTTCCAATCAAACACTTCTGTCAGTGGGCTGCTGAAATAATTCTAGAAAAAAATTCTGGAAAGATCTATTTTTTTACTTGAATATATTACACCATAAGCTATAGTTTTCAACTCAAAATTCATTCATTCCTTCCTTTTTCAATGTCCATATCACTATGCAAACAGGAGAACAGAGGGAGTTCTTGCCATCAAGGTATTTACAGTTTTGTAAGAGGACAGACATTAACCAAATAACCACACAAATGCCAGGAGTTCAACTGGGTTTGGTACTCTAAGCGCGTTATTTCACCCTTATTGGTACTAGGCTGTGGCATGAAGACAAACAGAAGCGTCACATGGTTCCTTTTTTCATAAAATGCACAGAAGTACACTTAATTTTGTCAGAAGTATTTTATGCTTCAAAAATGTATGGAGATTATATTTTTTTGATTAGATTCTTACATGAGAACTCAAGAATGAGTTATAATGATGCCAATAAAACTAGAAGGATTGATTTGCAAAGGAAGATTAAAAAGTAACTGTCTATAGCTTGACCAAATAAAGACTAAAAGAGAGTATGGCAAATAGAAATAAACTCAAAGTGTTCAGGAAAGTAAGAAATTTTGATAATGAGCCAATGGTAAGGAAATAAAGTTTTACACAACACAAGATGAGCCCTGGCTTTCTAATTACTCTAGAGATGCAGTTAAAGCTCTTTCAAATGATGCATGGACTCTGAATTAAGAGGAAAAAATCCCAAGGACAGCATATTTGGTCACTAAATCTAGGTAGCCATGGGCATTTTATTCATCCATGGTTAACACCTCTCACACAGACATTGGAACCATTTTCTAACAGTTCAGGAAGGAATTTATGAAAAAAAATGTTTTTCAGGGAAAATTAAACTAAGAATTTCTCAAGACCAAGGAGTGTCTAGTCATGCTCTCACTTGTCATACTTTCTTAGAAAATTTAGGAGAAAAAGAATCTTCCTCCTGCTGTGAGAAGCAACCTCAATGTCCTCTTCCCGATGATGACAGATGGCTCAGGGAAACTTTTATGTTTCGTGTAAAAGAGCCTCCTTGTTAGTTGATACAGGGAAAGGTAAAGAGCTGCATTTTTCCATAAAGCTCTAAGAAATACCTCTCCAAAGAGTCCCCAGTCCACTCATCACCCTCAAAAAAGAAAGTGGATTTACCTGAAGTTAAGAACTATTGAGATGGATTATAATTTTCTCAAAAGTTTTCACTTTTTAGTTGTTTGATTTTAAATTGAGCCTGTAGGTCTATTGAGTCAGTTAAAAAAAAAACCAAAGCCATTTTAAAATTACACATGAAACAAAAAAAAAAAAGTTGCCGTCAAGTCGATTGCTACTCATATCAACTGTACAGGACAGAGTAGAACTGCCTCACATGGTTTCCAAGGCTGTAAATTTCTATGGAAACAGACAGTCATGTCTTTCGCCCATGGAGTGGCTGATAGGTTCAAACCACGGACCTTTCTATTAGCAGCCAAATGCTTACCCACTGAGCTACCAGCTACCAGGGCTCCTAAAATTACACGTAAGAAAAAAAATGCTAATAAATATTTTAAATAGCACTCAAATATTAATAACTTTACAGTATAATGTGTGCTTTCCCCTGAAATAAGCTAATTTTTAAAGATGCTTCAAAGAGAAAAGAAAATGGAAGTAGTCAGCAAAGTGCATTGCCCTAGCCCAGAGCTAACCAAGGGTTGAATGCATAAAGCATTCTAGTCCTAAACAGAAAGATAAGAGATGCTACCTTTTGGTTAGACTTAAACTAGGATGTTCCAAAGAACATGAATCAATATATTTAAGCAAAATATTTGATAATATGACAAAGTTGTTTCCTGACATCTTTAAATACCAACGTAAACATTTCAACTGTGAACTCTGAGATACAGCTTTTTAATCTCCTATTGAACAAAGTCTTTACTGGAGCAACATTTGTCAAAATGAGACATCTTTGGATTTTTAAAATTTTCCCATCCCACCATCACTGCCTTTTAAGCAGGAAGGCCACTTAAAAAAAAAAAAAAAAACTTTGATCTAAAATTGATGCTATACTTTTAAAAATTGAAGAATAGGCAACAGCAATGGTAAATGTGAAAGCCTTTGATCCTTTCGAATGAGTCCTTTTGGGATCTCCAAAGCATAGAAACCAAGATCCAAGTTTCGGTGGGAAAGAAATATGCAAATATTTAGAGTCCTAGAATCCTCAGAATCTATAATCTTGTGATGTACTTTTTCACACTGTGAATTTCTAAATTAATTTAGGAATTATTTTAGTTTAATAAACTATTCTAAATTTTCATTAAACCAGAAAAGAATATTTTATAGTTTGGAGAGCTAATCTTCTTCCACTATTGTTAATCATTTATTAATTTTGAGTTGAAAACATTTATTTTAATAAAGGATTTTTCAAAATAAACAATATCCAAAAAAATGTTGAACATATGACTAACAGTAAATATCCAGAATTAGAAGAAACAAAGGCAAAAGTCACCAGTCAGTTTTTCTTTTTTAAGTGATTCCTAGGAATGCAAAATTGGCCTTGGTTATTTTTAACTTATATCAGAAATAGTGGTTAAAAATTTAGCCTCTGCAGTAGGTTTTAAACCATGTTCTAAGAAACCATGGGGCTGTACAGAGATATCTCATGGATTCTATAAAAGTTGGATTTTAATTAGAATTTAAAATCTATAACAACTACTGGTCCCTTCACATCTGGAGTAGAGACTAAAGGAAGCCAAAGATTCAAGGAAGGAATTAATCCACAGAACTAATGGCCCACACGAACCACAGCCTCCTCTAGTCTGAGACTAGAAGAACTAGATGGTGCCAAGCCACCGCTGCTGACCACTCTGACCAGGGGCACAATAGAAGTTCCCAGTTAGAATGAGAGATAAATGTAGAACAAAACTCAAATTCATAACAAAGACCAGACTTACTGGACAGATTGAGACTGGAGGAACCCCCAAGACTATGATTTTAACCTGAAACTGAAGCCACTCCCAGAGGGCACCTTTCAGTGAAATAATAGATTGGCCCATAAAATAAACAATAACTCCTGTGAGGAATGTGCTCCTTAAAGCAATCACCTAGATGAGACCAAATGGGCAATATTTGCCCAAAATCAAAGATTAGAAGGCAAGGAGGGGCAGGGAAACTGGAGGGATGGAAACGGGGAAGGCAGGGTGGAAATGAGGAGAGTGTTGGCACATTGTGGAGATAGGAAACAATGTCATGGAATACTTTATGTATGAATTGTTGAATACAAAACTAATTTGCTGCATAAAATTTCAACTAAAGCTCAATAAAATGTTTAAAAACATTTTTTAATCTACATTATGTTTAAACCAAATATACACACACTCCAAAGAAAACTGGATGGAAGCAGATAGACATAGGTATGAATTCTGACTCTACTAGCTGTTTGGCATTAAGTTATATACTTAATCTTTCTCAATCTCAATTTTCCTAAAACAATGGTCCTCAAAGTCTAGTCCTTGGACCAACAGCATCAGCTTTACCTGGGATCTGGTTCAAAATGCAAAGTCTTAGGCCCTACTTCAGACCTGGAAACCCTGGTGGAGTATCAGTTAAGAGCTACTGCTGCAAACCAAAGGGTCAGCAATTCGAATCCACCAGGTGCTCCTTGGAAACTGTATGGGGCTGTTCCTATGAGTCAGAATTGACTCAACGGCAACAGGTTTGGCTTTTGGTACTCCAGACCTACTGAAGGTGGGCCCAGCACACTGTTTTAACAAGTCCTACAGATGATTCACAAACGCTAGAGTTGAAAATCACTACCCTAGACTCAGAATTCTTGGGTGTGAATTCCAGTTTGGCCATTTAATAGCTTCATAACAACAGGCAAGTTACTAAATTTTTATGATCCATGTAAAGTGCTTGAAGCATAGTAATAAATGTTAGCCATTGCTAAAGTACCTAGCACAGACCTGTATTAAGCATCTCAGTAAATATTAACTGCTAGTATGATAATTATTACTTTAGTCATCACCATTTTTTGTTACTATTATTACATGTCACTGAGAAATGGGATCAAGTGATAGTACTTAAACCATTACTTCATGTTCTGGGTAAGGAAAAAAAGACATTGAAAACTTATAATTGAAAGTGTAGGATACACACCGAAATTCCTGTGTATCTTAAGAAGTAAGACCCATAGAAAGATGCCCAAAACATATACTTTTAAGTTCTAAAAAAAATCATACTGTCTTATCTTCATATGATCAAACTTGTTGAAGGCAAACACACTAAAAATAAACTTGTTTCACCATGATCATTCATTGTTGTTGTTAGTTGCTGTCGTAGAATGCAGAGTAGAACTACTCCATAGGGAAGCAGATCGCCAGGCCTGTATTCCAAGGCACTTCTGGGTGGGTTCAAACTGCCAACCTTTCAGCTAGTAGTAGAGCACTTAACCACTTGTTCCTCTCAGGCATCTTTTTGATCATTCATATGGTTTTAAAATTCAAAGATTAGAAAAACTCAGTATTCCTTTTAGTCTGCTGATTTTATTCCTTTTTTAGTCCAAATGTTGACATGTTGCCAAACTTAAATCCTAAGTATTTTTTTATCCTTTTTATTTCATAAAGGTTCCAAGAATGGTGAATGTGTCCACATGCATATGGCCTGACATTGCATATTTTTTAATATCGTGACAAAGGAAAATGATTGAGAATTAAGATACAGAGAATGGAGATGTTCACGCTTGGGTGTGATGGTTACGAATTCTACAGCAAGCATCTGCTTCCTATAGCCCAAGGCCCAGTAACTTCACCACAGTCTGATCACACTATCTATAAGTGTGGGTAAAGCTTTTTAAACATCTTAATTTGCACCTTATCATATTTATTATGTTTTGCCACTATTATCTTTTCCTAAAATAATAGCACATTAAAGTTACAGAGCCTGGAGTTTTCTCTGTGGGAAGATTCTTGACTACTAATGCAGGTTGCCTCTCTCTTTGATTTGCAAGCTGTTTTTTCAAGGAATTTGTCCATTTATCTAAATTTTCTTTTTTATTGTAGTAAATATACATGTGACAAATTGCTTGCCATTTTGACAGTCTTCACGTGTACAATTCAACAACATTGGTTATGTTTATCATGTTGTTTACCCGTGGTCATTATCCATTTCCAAATTTTCCCAGCACCATTAACAGAAGATGTGCTAGCCTGAATTTGTTCATAAAATCTTCACAGTATCTTTTCAAAACACCTGTAATATCTAGAGTTACGCCTCCTTCTTCAGCCCTGGTATCAGTTATTTATGCCTCAGTTTTATTTTCTTGATCAGTATCACTGAAATTTTCTCCATTTTATCCACCTCTTCAAAGAACAATCTTTTGACTTTGAACTCTTTATTCCTATGACATTAATTTCTGCTTTTATCTACATCGTTGTCATACTCCTCTTTTACTTCAGATTTATTTGAATGCCTTTGTATAACTTTTAAGACTGATGTTAAAAAAAAACAAACCCGTTGCCATCAAGTCAATTCCAACTCATAGAGACCCTATAGGACAGAGTAGAACTGCCCCATATGGTTTCCAAGGAGCGCCTGGTGGATCCACACTGCCAACGTTTTGGTTAACAGTCATAGCTCTTAACCACTGCACCACCAGGGTTTCCCTGATTGTTGTTTAATTGATGTTTGATTGATTTCATGATTAATGTTTAGGTCATTAATTTTCAACTTCTTTTCTAAATAAAGTTTTGGTTGTTTTCTAGTAGTTTAATACATAGTAGTATTTTCATTATAATTTTCTTCAGAATATTTTCTATACCTATGATGACTTATTCTTTGAAGTATGAATTCTTTTTGTTGTGTTTTTAATTCCCAAATATGTAGAAATATTCTATTTAAGTTTTTGTTATTGATTGCTATTTGAATTGTAAGTTAATCATATAGTTGTTATGATGTCTATCCATTGAAATATGTTAAAACTTAACAATATAGTCAAGTTTTGTAAATGTCCTATGAGTGTCTGAAAAGAATGTGAGTTCTAGAGTTTTGTGATCTGGTGTTCTATACATGTCTACAAGGACATATTTGTTCATCGCAGTCTACAAACCTTCTATGTTCTTAATGATTTTGTCTGCTTTCTATCAATTATTGAGAGATATTTGTTAAATTCTACTAATATGATTGTGAATTTGTCAGTTTCCTCTTTGTTTCTATCTGAATTTGCCTGTGTGTTTTGAAACTATTTCTAGATGCATACAAGTGTTCAACTCTTTAGTGTTCCTGGGAAACTGAAACTTTTAGTACTATAGTATGACCATTTTTATGTCTAGTAATACTGTGTGCCTTGAATCTATTTTATCTGATATTCATATAACTCTACCAACTTTCTTTTGCATAGTATTATCCTGGTTGCTTTTTCCATCCTTTCACTTTTAACTTTTTATAGCCCTGTGATTTGGATGCATTTTTTCATAATTTTTTTATTCAAACAATTTTACTTAAATTGTGTCTAAATTGAGGCAGTTATGTAATTACTAATCTACTTGCATTTAAACTCACCATGTTATTTTGGGCTTTAAGGAATCCTGTTTTTATGTATATATATATGTATATTCCTCCCCCCCACTCTTTTCTACTTTTGTGTCAATGAAAATGTTTCATCCTTCCATGTTTTCCCTCCAATACTTTGGAAGTTATGTACTCTATTTATTCCTATTACCAGTTTACATATAAATTATCACATAAATTTTTAAGTTTTCAATATTAATCAATAAAATTTGCCTCCTCTTAGATAATACAAGAATTTCAAAATGCCTTAGTTCCACTCGCCCCTACCCTAACCCTATGTATTATTGTTATCATGCGTTTTAATTGTTATCATTTTAGTAGACCACTAGATTATTATTATTATTATTAGTGTTTACAGTCAGTAATCATTCTGATTTACCCATATCTGGACCTCCTTCGTTGTTCATCATTTCTTTGTGGATATCATATCCCCATCCTTCTTCCTTTAGCAAAAAAAATATTGATAGAAAATCTCAATTTTTCCTTATTTGAAAACATATTTATCCTTAACAAATATTTTCGTTGAGTATTAACAGACCGAGAATTTTTTTTTTTTACTTTAGTATACTGAAATTTTCAGCCCATTCTCTTCCACCTACCATTACTGCTGATGACAAGACAGCCATTAGTCTAGCTAGACCTCTCTCCAAGGTGAGCTGCCTGTTTTTATTTTTCTCTGGTGAGTTCTAAGATTTTTCTTCCTCTTTTATGTTCTTTAATATACCCTGATGTAGCTTTCTTTGTATTCCCCCTTCTTAAGACTCACTGGGTTTCTTGAACCTGTGGCTTGGTGTCTTTTACCAGTTCGGAGAAGTCATCTGCCCTCTACTGCATTCATCTTCTAATCGTGATTCTACTAAACCTCACATGCCTCTATGAAATGTGCTCTTAGCAATTTCTTATCTTTCTTCTACCTAATTCTCTCTTCAGCTGTACATAGTCAGTTGTTAAACCCATCCATTGAGTATTTAATTTTTGCTATTGTCATTTTTATTTCTATAAATTCTATTTTGTATTTCTGCATATCTGCCCAGTCCATGTTATAGTATTATGTGCATTTCAGATATATACAAGAATGCCTTTTATTTTTTTTGAACATAGAACATATAGTCTTTTTTCTTTTTTTTTTTTTCCATCTTTGCCAGATATTTTCAGTGCACTATGTACTTTGGAGTCTATTTCGCTTTCTTTTTTTTTTTTTTTCCTGGTAATTCTCACTGTGCCTTTTTCCTTGTGTGTATGCTTATTTTTTACTATTCCCACTTTTGTCCTTGAAGAAATATTTGTGGGGAATTCTTGATACCTAGAATAAGAAAAAAAAAAAAAAAGAATAGAAACGGCTTATTTCAGATAGAGTTCTCTTTTTGCTTCTGCCAGAAACCTAGGTACATTACAAGGCTGGTTCTCTTCAAAACAACTTCAGAGCTCCCCTCCAAGATTTTTGTACAGCCCAGGTAAAGCAAGTTTGGGCTTCAAAACTGCACAAGGACCACTTAATCATGACTACTTCCCTGAGGCTTATTTTCTCCCTTGAACTGTTCAGCACCAGCGTAAAATTTGTTGTACTTTCTTAGATGCGGGGTGTGGTCTTATTGTTGTCTAACTCTTCCTGAGCCCAATGGGTAGGTCAGTCTGAAATATCATAGATTAGCAAACAGTTTGACCTTAAACCACTCAGCTTCAACAATAACAGATAATGTTTTGATTTCTTATCCTTCTCCTGTAAGTTATTTCTCAATGAGTTCTGGACTTGGATAGGAAAAAGGTGTATGCTTCCTGTTTTGTTTTGTTTGCTTCTATTTTTTGTTGTTGTTTTTGTTTTTGTAAATGAGCTGTTTTTATTTAAGTTAATGAGACTTTTACTGATGTAAAATATAGAAACACATCTTCTTTGTCATAATATTATTTAGCCATTATTATTTGACACTAAAATAGATGTAATTCGTATAATTTCTGCCATATATTAATGTCATCAATATACTTATTCCACAAATATTTACTGAATCCCTGCTGAGCACCAGTGCTACTCAGAGTGTGGCATGCATCACTTGAGATCTTCTTAGAAATTGTCGAGAGATTAAATCAGTTTCAAATTTCTAAAAAAGCAAAATAGAAATTAGAGTGTAATTTTAGGTCATGGCAGAGATGATCTAAAACTCAAGAATAAATGTCTCATCATCATTCGCTAAATTCTGTGAGAATCTGAAATGGGATTCTTTGATATTTTTAAATATTGCTTGAAAATATGTTCTGAGAAGAAAAACATTTTTAAAAAGATACTTAAATCCAAAGTTGAGCTCTAGCAAGAACATCTAAAAAAATCTGTGTAATGGCAAATGAAATCTTCACATTAGTATTTAAAATGTCACATTCTTTTGCTTCTTACAGTCCCGGTATTAGTTTGCGACACATAAGTTATATCAAGAGTACATAAAAAGTATTCCCTCAAAACTTCTTTTTAAAGCCTGTGGAACGTTTCATAAAACTTTTAGATAAAAGGAAACTTCAGTGAAGGAAAGGTTATCTAAACATAAACTCTCTTGCAAACAACTTTAGGACCTATTTTCAAAACTTTCTGTAACATAATTGAAGCAGTAATTACCTAACTTCAGAATGAACAGTTGAGAGCACTGTTTTTTTTTTTTTTTTCAGCATATTGCATAATTTTTACCTAAGAAAATACTCCCTTTATGTTTCTAACAACGGTTTTGATAGATAGGAACAAGGAGACTTTGCACTATAATTTTTCAGTGCCGTATAATAAAGTAAATGTTTTCTAAATGTCATAGTTTAAATTTCATGGGGCGTGAAATCTCCTTTGAAATGAAATTTAAAGCCTTTTTCAAATAAGAAGACTAATCTTACAGTCAAAAACACTTTATATGCCCAGGCATTATTAACCTTGGAGTACCGCTTGCAAGATGATAATACTTTCTGACACATTAAGATTAAATTTGTCTTTATGTAATTATGTTAAAGAATACATTTAAAATAGATAAGATTGCAAGAGAAATGTTAAGGGTGTGCAATAGTAGGATTTCCATTTACTAATAATAAATTTAACTACTCATCATTTATATGGTAATGCTAACACAGATTTGAACAGATCACTTCTAAAGAAAACTATTTTTGGAATAATCATGGATCTTAATGCCAAAAATGAAAACTGCAAAAGAATCTAAAAAAGAGTTGGCATTAACTCCCTGTACTACTTTTAAATATAAAAAAAGCACACAATTAGTTTTATTGCTAAAGTGTAAATTTTTTTATGTAATCAAGTGCTATTTTAGTGCATGTCAAAATGTTTTAAAACACGGTTTAAGAATATATTCATTAGTTATAGTTTTGAACAGTTTATTGTTCATTGCAATGAGATGTAGGTGAAATTTTTGCAAGAAGAATGCATGGTGATTGACCATCTTCTCTCAGGCATGTGTGGCCAATGCCATAACACCATTTCAAGTACCCAAGGCAATGATGCAATCGTGTTTTTATCCACTTCAAGCCTTGAAATTTTAATGACTATGGAAAAAATTATGTAACTTTTACAATTTTTATTCCTTCATAATAGCCTTAATAGCAACTTCCATTTTCATGAACCCAGTGTTTTATGCTGTTGTTGTTTTGTGCTGTCAAGTGGATTCAGACTCATAGCAACCTTATAGAGTAGAACTGCCCCATAAGGTTTCCAAGGAGCAGCTGGTGGATTCCAACCGCCAAGCTTTTGGTTAGCAGCCCAGCTCTTAACCACTGCAATGACTAAAAATAATATTAGACAAATGGAAAAAAAAAATTAAAGACGGGCCTATTAGCTTCACATTTCCCCATGAGGAGAAAACTCAGATACTTCCAGAGTAATAAATATACCGTGTTGATTTCTGACTTCCACTTCTCAGGGCTTTTTCACCCTAAGCGCTCCGGTGGTGCAGTGGTTTAACACCTACGGCTGCTAACCAAAGGATTGGCAGTTTGAACTCACCAGGCGCCTCGGAAGCCTTATGGGGAAGTTCTACACTGTCCTATAGGGTCGCTGTGAGTCAACGCGACGTCGGGTTTGGTTTTGGTTTTTTTCTGGGCCTTTGGCCCCACCTGGTGGTTAATTATGAGAATTGATGACCAGATGCTCTTACCTTCTAAAGTCTGTGCACATGCATGGCTTCCTTCAGTTATTCGTTTGTATGATAGCCATTGTCCATAATTTAGTTAATTTAAGCACAATAAATTTTTTTTTTACCCATATACACATCATCCTGTAAATCCCTTTTGTTCTTCAGTGCTGCCTCCTTACCTAAATAAGTTTCCTTTCCTCTAACTGGAAACCCTGCTGGCGTAGTGGTTAAGTGCTACAGCTGCTAACCAAAAGGCTCCCAGTTCGAATTTGCTTTTTTTTTTTTTCCCCTGGAAGCTCTATGGGGCAGGTCTACTCTGTCTCATAGGATCTCTATGAGTCGAGTGTACTCGACAGCAATGGGTTTGTTTTTGTTTTGTTTTGTTCCTCTTATTAACCTCTCATCAATTCTCACCCTCAATCTCTCAACCTCTCCAATTTTCGCTTGAGAACAACAAAAAAAAAATAGCTGATAAAACAATATTATTAATAACTTGAATCAAGAAAAGGAAAAACTTTACAGCGTATTTTAAGCCCTCGAAGGAATTCAAAATTCCACCCTCTTCCCTCGTAAAACTGTTCACTCACCTCTTCTGGATACACTGCTATTCCTCTCAGTCCCCAGATTCAGAATGTAATGAAACCTTTTCTTTTATACCTTGTTTTCAATTGTGTGTGTCTAATTATTCAGTTACATTGAGGGAAAATTTTGTGTAGGGCGTGTGTGTATATTTGAGAGAGAGAGAGAGAAAGAGAGAGCTGGCCTTATTCTCTTACTTAATATTTAGAACAGAACTTTCATTAGAAAATAGTCTCCAAGTCTCATTAAACCATCTTAAATAACCTGTGTGTAAATTGGGTACTGCTTATATTAAAGCTTTTTATCTTTATTCTCAGTTTAATTTTCCTCCAGTAATAGAACATTTTCTTTAATACTCCAGACATAAGGACACAAGCTTCACTGGAAAATAAAAATGTTTATGCTAACTTACTCCTCCCAAGAGCCACTTACACATTTTTAATGTTTTAATATGTATTAAATGTATTGATTCTTACCCCTGGAAATAACAGTGCAAAATAGACCACCTTTACTCAGGCCAAATAAAACCCATAAACAAGAGGTATTTTTATCGTTTAAAACAAGCTTATGTAATTGGCAACTGCACTCAAGGCAATATCATCCCCATTTTAATTACATGAAAGGCACGCTGTATGTCCAGCTAAATTTTTGAATAAATTAACAAAATCTTTACTTTCATCACCTAAATTTAAGTGAGTATTTTGAATTCTGTTGCTCAGAAATGCTTCGTAGAGCATTATTTGTGATGGAATTCCAATAGGATTCCCAAATGACTGCTGAAACAATTGAACAGCATGGAAGGAAAAACAATCAACCCAGGTTCTTGCTCCCTTAAGTTTCAGCATAAGTCAAAATGTCTTTACTATTTATACGTAAAGAATGCTCTGCTTTACGAGGTGTGTCCCAATAGAAGGACCCCTGAACAAACAGGCATAAGGATTGAGCTGTTTATTGTTCTTGGTATTTGTTCAGGGGGTTAATTTATGAGGAAACCCTGGCGGCGTAGTGGTTAAGTGCTACGGCTGTCAACCAAGAGGTTGGTAGTTTGAATTCACCAGGTGCTCCTTGGAAACTGTATGAGGTAGCTCTACTCTGTCCAATAGGCTTGCTGTGAGTCCGGATGGACTCGACGGCAACGTTTTTTTTAGTTTATGAAGCGCTTTCATCTATTTTATTTCTTTAAACATACTTCTGAATTCAACCCCTCTAATAGACTTTTTGTTGTGGTTGGTAGTTGTCTTCGAGTTGATTTTGACTCATGGCGATTCCATGTGTGCAGAGTAGAACTGTACCATAGGGTTTTCAAGGCTGTAACCTTTTGGAAGCAGGTCACCAGGCCTGTCTTCTGAAGTCTCTGGGTGGATTAAGACCCGTGAATAGTCAAGCACTTAACCATTTGTGCTACTCTTCTAATGACTTAAATACATCAACAAAACTTTTTTTAAAATGGTTTTTATTGTGCTTTAAGTGAAAGTTTACAAATCAAGTCAGTCTCTCACACAAAAACCCATATACACCTTGCTACATACTCCCAATTACCCTCCCCCTAATGAGACAGCCTGCTTTCTCCCTCCACTTTCTCTTTTCATGTCCTTTTCGCCAGCTTCTAACCCCCTCCACCCTCTTATCTCCCCTCTAGGCTGGAGATGCCAACATAGCCTCAAGTGTCCACTTGATCCGAGAAGCTCACTCCTCACCAGCATCCCTCTCCAACCCATTCTCCAGTCCAATCCATGTCTGAAGAATTGACTTCAGGAATGGTTCCTGTCCTGGGCCAACAGAAGGTCTGGGGGCCATGACCACCGGGGTCCTTCCAGTCTCAGTCAGACCATTAGGTCTGGTCTTATGAGAATTTGGGGTCTGCATCCCATTGCTCTCCTGCTCCCTCAGGGGTTCTTTGTTGTGTTCTCTGTCAGGGCAGTCATCGGTTGTAGCCGGGCACCATCTAGTTCTTCTGGTCTCAGCATGATGTAGTCTCTGGTTCATGTGGCCCTTTCTGTCTCTTGGGCTCATAATTACCTTGCATCCTTGGTGTTCTTCGTTCTCCTTTGATCCAGGTGGGTTGAGACCAATTGATGCATCTTAGATGGCTGCTTGCTAGCGTTTAAGACCCCAGATGCCACTCTTCAAAGTGGGACGCAGAATGTTTTGTTAATAGATTTTATTACGCCAATTGACTAAGACATCCCCTGAAACCATGGTCCCCAGACCCCGGCCCCGATACGCTGGCCTTCAAAGCATTCAGTTTATTCAGGAAACTTCTTTGCTTTTGGTTTAGTCCAATTGTGCTGACCTCCCCTGTATTGTGTGCTCTCTTTCTCTTCACCTAAAGTAGTTCTTATCTACTATCTAGTTAGTGAATACCCCTCTCCCACTCTCCCTCCCTCCCCCCTCTCGTAACCACAAAAGAATGTTTTCTTCTCCATTTAAACTATTTCTCAAGTTCTTATGATAGTGGTCTTATACAATATTTGTCCTTTTGCAACTGACTAATTTCACTCAGCATAATGCCTTCCAGGTTCCTCCATGTTATGAAATGTTTCACAGATTCCTCACTGTTCTTTATCAATGTATTCCATTGTGTGAATATGCCATCACTTATTTATTCATTCATCCATTGATGGGCACCTTGGTTGCGTCCATGTTTTTGCTATTGTAAACAGTGCTACAATAAACATGGGTGTGCCTATACCTGTTCGTGTAAAGGCTCTTATTTCTCTAGGATATATTCCAAGGAGTGGGATTGCTGGATCTTATGGTAGTTCTATTTCTAACTTTTTAAAGAAGTGCAAAATCGATTTCCAAAGCAATTGTAACATTTGACATTCCCACCAGCAGTGTATAAGTGTTCCAATCTCTCCACAGCCTCTCCAACATTTATTATTTTGTGTTTTTTGGATTAATGCCAGCCTTTTTGGAGTGAGATAAAATCTCATTGTAGTTTTGATCCTCATGTCTCTAATGGCTAATGATAGTGAACATTTCCTCATATATCTGTCAGCTACCTGAATGTCTTCTTTAGTGAAGTGTCTATTCATATCTTATCCCCATTTTTAAATTGGGTTATTTGTCTTTTTGCAATTGAGTTTTTGCAGTATTATGTAGATTTTAGAGATCAGGCACTGATCAGAAATGTCATAGCTAAAAACTTTTTCCCAGTCTGTAGGTAGCCTTTTTACTCTTTTGGTAAAGTCTTTGGATGAGCATAAGTGTTCGAATTTTAGGATGTCCCAGTTATCTAGCTTTTCTTCTACGTTCTTTATAATGTTTTCTATACTATTTATGCCATGTATTAGGACTCCTAACGTTGTTCCTATTTTTTCTTCCATGATCTTTATCGTTTTAGATTTTATGTTTAGGTTTTTGATCCATTTTGAGTTAGTTTTTGTGCATGGAGTGAGGTATGGGTCTTGTTTCATTTTTTTGCAGATGGATATCCAGTTTTGCCAGCACCATTGTTAAAAAGACTGTCTTTTCCCCATTTAACTGTTTTGGGGTTTTTGTCAAATATCAATTGATCCTATGTGAATGGATTTATGTCTGGATTCTCAATTCTGTTCCACTGGTCCGTGTGTCTGTTATTGTACCAGTACCAGGCTGTTTTGACTACTGTGGCGGTATAACAGGTTCTAAAATCAGGTAAAGTAAGGCCTCCCACTTTGTTCTTCTTTTTCAGTAATGCCTTGTTTGTCCGGGGCCTCTTTCCCCTCAATATGAAATTGGGGATTTGTTTCTCCATCTCATTAAAGAATGCCCTTGGGATTTGGATCAGAATTGCGTTAAATATATAGATCGCTTTTGGTAGAACAGACATTTTTATAATGTTAAGTCTTCCTATCCATGAGCAAGGTATGTTCTTCCACTTATTAAGTCTCTTTTGGTTTCTTGCAGAAGTATACTGTAGCTTTCTTTGTATAAGTCTTTTACATCTCTGGTAAGATTTATTCCTAAGTCTTTTATGTTCTTGGGGGCTGCTGTAAATGGCATTGATTTGGTGATTTCCTCTTCGGTGTTCTTTTTGTTGGTGTAGAGGAATCCAACTGATTTTTGTATGTTTATCTTGTATCCCGATACTCTGCTGAACTCTTCTATTAGTTTCAGTAGTTTTCTTGAGGATTCCTTAGGGTTTTCTGTGTATAAGATCATGTCATCTGCAAATAGAGATACTTTTACTCTGGATGCCAATCTGGATGCCCTTTATTTCTTTATCTAGCCTAATTGCTCTGGCTAGGACTTCCAGCACAATGTTGAATAAGAGTGATGATAAAGGGCATCCTTGTCTGGTTCCCGATCTCAATGGGAATGTTTTCAGGATCTCTCCATTTAGGATGGTGTTGGCTGTTGGCTTTGTATAAATGCCCTTTATTATGCTGAGAAATTTTCCTTCTATTCCTATTTTGCTGACAGTTTTTATCATGAAATCAAATGCCTTTCAACAAAACTGTTTTTAAATTTCAGTCTTTAAATCTATAAAATATGCATGACAACACATATTCAAGCTACATAACAAAGCTGTTTGTAGTTTCAAATAAGATGAAGAATATCGAAGTGTTTGAATATCTTCAAGGCAATATATCCATTTAGGTTTTATGGAGTGAAGATTAAATGGAGAAACAATTCTTGCTTTCAAAACGGAACCTTGGATATTAGCATTATACTCCTTCCCCTTTCCTCTGATCATTCTGAACATTTCTCTCCCACTGCCCTGTGGGTGTGTATAGCCCTCAAATACCTGTGATTTTCTTCCCATACTTGCCTCACCTTTCCAACTAACGTCTCACTGTCTTGACTTTTCCATACTCACTTCCCACTATAAACCTTGTTCTGCTGTGTCCCAGTCCCTCAAGGTCTTCTTCTGTTAGGTAACAGGCTTGGTAATCAACTGGCAAGCACTAATATAATAATGTATAACTTCTTCCCTAGAAATATTCTATGAATTTGAAGTCATCTAGAGCTATTATTTAACCTAGATATGTAATTTTAGGACATTTCCAGTATTATGTCAAGGTAATGAAGAAATGTTTTTAATTTTAAAAAGGGAACAAATTTGCCCTATGTTGGGAACTATCACTTTTTGTTGGTTAGCCTTACTAAAATACATTGCCTCATAGAACTGATTATGGACAATACAATTTTACTGTATAAAATTTAAATGACCCAATATAGAGGAATGATTAGCCAGTAGTCGAAAATTTTTGCTATTTTTAAATTTTGCATTCTAGAACCTTATTGAGGAGCCCTGATGGCACAGTGGTTAAGATCTCAGGCGCTAAACAGAAGGTTGGCCGTTCAAATCTACCAGCCGCTCCTTGGACACCCTGTGGGACTGTTGTACTCTGTCCTATAGGGTTGCTGAGTCAGAATCAACTCAAAGGCAACTGGTTAAGAACCTTATTGTGTATTATGTAGAGTTTTAATGAAAAACATTTTTGTAGAAAAAATTATCACTGTTTTAAAAAATCTCTTCAAAATCATTACGATTATTCATTTCTTTATTAACCATATAGTAATAAAACCTTGATAGATGCTGATGTGGCACTCACTATCTGTGAGCCGTGCTTTCTTTAGAGTGCTATTTATAACTGTGGAAATATAAAGCACAGAGTTAATATTTGACAGCCATTTGAAAGCGCATCACAGAAACACTGAATTTTGGTTTAAATAAAGATAAGCTGATTTTAATATTTGCAACATGTTATATGACTCAAGTGGAACTCGAGAAAAGTTATTACAGTCACTTGAATGCTTCAGAAAATGTACAAAGACACATATTTACTGGCCATTGGAAAGTACCACTGAGACATGACCTACAGTGACATGTCTTCACCAGGTATTTGTCACTCAAACGCTTTACACTCAGCCAAATTTAACAGTGAAATAAGTCATTGTAGCCTAAAGACTCTGAGTCAGATTTTTAAACTATGAGCTTCTCAGTGTGAGCTGGTTTTATTTTCCAAGGCATTTCCCTGGCAAAATCAAATAGAAACATAGTCTTTGACTACAATTGTCTACCAAATGTCTATCAGTTCTTCTAATAGAATTAGCATATTACTGTCCATAAAGATTAGAAAGCTGCTTCTTAATTCTGACATACAGCCCAGAAAACTGATAGAATTCATCAATGTCTATAGTAGGTCTCTCCAATTGTCTCTAGCCCCTGCGATATATCCAAAATACGTATATTAGATCTTTAAGATAATTTTTTTCATTTTTGGTTGTCATTAAAGAAAAAGAAAATATTAATAAGGCTCATCATATACAGTTACTGAATGTTTGCAATTTATGTTTTCTATCTTGTTTTATCTTATCAGCGTGGGAAAGCCTACTCCACTAATATTTAGGTCACTCTAACCAATGGAAGGAGCCCTGGTGGCACACTGGTTGGGAGTTCGGCTGCTAACTAGAAGGTCAGCAGTTTGAATCCACCAGCCACTCCTTGGAAACCCTATGGGGCGGTTCTACTCTGACCTATAGAGCATAGAATATAATGTACATATATGTACTAATGCGTAGTATAAAAGCTAAACAAGATCTCAAGTACAAATCTCAAAATTTTCCACTTGATATGGTGTCTATTTTAAGCTCCTCAAAATATACATACTAATTAATGATACCAAGTAACAGACCTAGAAAATGTTTTAAAAAAATGTTTAAAAGCCTATGACAGCCAAATGTGATGGGGGCCTCATTAAGATTAAGATCATGCATTGATGACTGCAGCAACGCTCTCATTGGCACTGGCATGTAATTCCAGTTCTACTGGAAGTAATATATACTTCTAAAGAATCACTTGGGTAAAATCTCTTTCCACAAAGTAATTACCTTTTTATGTTTTGACACGGATGACACTTGTTAACGGCAAAGTCTTAAGGTGTTACAAATGCATAAATCACTGTCAAACACTCTCAATTACATAATGTGGGGTATTTTTATACCAACATCACTATCATCAAAAAAGTACTTAACAAGTTACTCTGCTAAGAGAATTACCTAAATGTCTTTTAGTAAGTAGTGTTTCCATATTGAAAATAATAACACAGCGGTGAATACACATAGAAAGGACCTACCCACCACTGCCGTCGAGTCAATTCCAACTCATAGCGACCCCATAGGGCAGAGTAGAACTGCCCTATAGAGTTTCCAAGGAGCGCCTGATGGATTTGAACTGCTGAACTCTTGGTTAGCAGCCGTAGCACTTAACCACTATGCCACCAGGGTTTCCTGAAAGAATCTAAGAACTGCATAAAATAATACACTAAATCAAGAGTTAAGTGCATTTTGAAGCTGAGAATGACACATATTTGTTGATGTGGTAAAATTGTGGTGAAGTTCAATGACAGAAAAAAGCTATATTTAGTCCTACAGATATCTATCATATCTCAAGTGGATGCTCATTATATTGGGTTCATGTCCGTGTATCGATTTGCTCTACGAATGCATAAGGCCAGAAAATAGGTTGAATTATTTACGAGAACCCCTGGAACTATGGTGCAAGTACTAAAACATGTATATTGAGTTTAAAATGCCCTTGTGATATAAGGAGCAGAGGATTGATTTCCTAATTATATTTTAATGAGTTGGCATTTCCAAAACTCATCCCACTTATTGAAAAAGGAGATGCTGTAGAAACATGCTAATGTCCTCCAAATGTGAAAGACACAATGGGATTGAGTTTATCAACTTGCACACACATAAATGTGACAGGAGAATTTGCCTCCTGAATTCACCCCCTTTCACAGAGGTTCCTGCATGCAAAATGCATATATTTTTTGCCTTTTTAAAACTCCTTGGTCTGAACTCTGTCTCTAGCAATCTGCGGGTGTGATTGGTAGGCACAAGCATTCAAGTTTAGTTTTCCCATGTAATTAACCACAATTTTCCTCTCACATCCCAGAGGAAATGGTTGTCAGGTTTGAAACTTTGCCATTTGTGATCTGGCCATGGAATTAGAAGCTTGTTGACCCTCATATTCTCCGATGAACAGTGGCCACAAGTTTGAAAGGACACCAGGGTCCCCGAGTTGGCAGTGGATGAGTACAGGGCAGCCACAGATGGAAGATAGATGGGAAAAAAGAAAAAAAAAACAGAACGGAGATGAGAGGATAGGAAGAAAAAGGAAGCAGAAAGTAGAGACCTGGAGGAGAGGAAGATAAAACCAAGAGAAGCAGGAGATATATGTTTTTTGCACATTGTGGTACATTTGTTTTGTACTGCTAGGTGGAAATAAAGAACTTTTACAATCTCAGCAGAGTGTTCAGACAGAGTGTGCTTTGCTCTAAGAAGCCCAGAAAAACTGCCTCCACTGCAAAATTCTGCAGCAACAACAAATAACAATGATGGCTACTACCATCTCAGTGCTCACTACATACTAGACACTGGTGGCACTATACAGATGGGTTTTCTAGCTTCTAATCTTTAAAACAAAACTACCATGTTTACACTCATTTCACAGATGGAGACTCAGAGAATCAGATCATTGAATTGACTTTACAAAGGCAAAAGAGCTCTTAAGCATAAAAGTCCAAGACTCTCACTTCTTCCACGATACCATCTTGATACTTTTATTTACAATATTCCACCTTAACATTATTTCTGATGCATTAAGATAGCATTTGGTAGGTACTTTTAAGACACAGATGTGTTGTGAAAGTGATTATGATTGATATCTATGGCTTAACTTGCAAAGGCTCAACTTTGAGGGAACTGGTTTACTTTCTCTCCAACCATGGAGAATTGATAAAGGCAGAGGGGTGTGCTCCCTCCCAGCTTGTCCAATCACAGTATCTCCAAGTCAAAATGATTGGTGTCAAGATGGTCATTTAATTTAAAAGCATGATATTCATTTGTGTTTTGCCCAGCATGAGTTCAACCTGTGCCCTTTACTAATATTTTTCTGATGGGAACTGGTGGAAGGGAGCTGTTGAGTATAACACTGTACAGTCTGGAGTTGCCCGCTACTTTATTTCTGGGGTATAAGTCCCTGTGGCTTAGCCAAGGCGAATAAGGCCTTCAGGCATGAGATGAGGTATGGGAAGAGGGAGAGCCCTGGCAGCATCAGGATCTCTAATTCCAATCATCTCTAAGACTAAGCATGCCCCTTTAAATTTTTGTTATGTTCAGTCAATAGTTTCCTTATTTTTCCTGTTAGCAATACTGATGTTTTTAGTCATTTAAAATAAGAATACTAATTTATACATAAATGAATTCCCAATCCAGAAAAAAAAAAAAATGCATGCAAATAAAAAAGTAGCAAAAATTTTTTTATTGCATGGGAAATTGATTCCTTTGCCTAAAACCTTAAAAACTGTATCTTTAAATGCTTATCATGCTTTGCATACAAAAATAAATCATATATATTTTCATACCAAAAAAGGAAAGAAACACTGTGAAAGGAATGAAGCAGAGGAAAGGAAAGAAGCTTCAAATAACGAAAATAAACTTGTATTAAATATGAATTCTGTTCCCAAAAATGCCATGGGAAAACTCTCAAAGCCAATTTAAAATTTTTGATTGGTGGAAATAAGTTCTGATAGCCTTGACCCACAATATGAAGTAGAGGAAATGTACTCAAATCTGCCATTCTACTTTGTTCTGGATGAGGGTGAGCGTGCTTAAAGGAATAGCAGAGTTCTGCAGTGCTCCCAAGACTGAATTCTGGTCACATCCTTCCTTGGCCCTTAAGTCAACAAGGTCATTTCTGGCTGGGTCTGCACATTGATAATGATATGTTATATCATCATGAAAATAACCAGAAATGCACATTTCTTGTAAGTTAAGGGACATGGACTTCTACCTATTTTTATTTGACCTCTCCACCCTCAGAGACAAATCCAAGGACACCAAGGGAAAGAGTTGAAAATCACAGACCTAGAGGGCAAGTGGGCTGTCCTAGGGCGATGCCTTACACAAAGTTAATTTTATAGTCTTTGCACACAGTGTGGTAAGCAAAGAGTATAAGATATTAAGGAGGAAATAAATACCGACCCGGTAAGAGTTCTGTTGCAAAGCATGAGTGTTCCTCTTTAAAGACAATGTGTATACCAAAGAGATGAGGTCTCTGGAGCAGGACTATAGAAATATTGTGCAACATAATTCCATTACTTTTGTCTGTTGATAAATGCATGAAGAATTTGACATATTTGGGGAATTAGAATTAAACTGGCAAGTTAAAATATCTAAATACACATTATTCAATGATGTTTTGCCATGTTTATTTTGAAAAGTCCAATTCGTTTCGATTACTTAGCATAATATTTCAATTTACTACAATTTATGAAAATAAGGATGTCTCCATATGAGAATGGATTAGAGCTGTGTTATTAAACTCTACCCAGAAGTTGAGACAGAGAACTTTTTAAGAAAAATATTGATTTGCAAATTGCTAAAAAAAAAAAAAAAGAAGAAGAAGAAGTTAATTCTTCAGAGGACATTTTGCTTTCTTAGAAGGTTCCTTTTGATAGATTATAAAGAAACTGAACTATTGTCATGACTAAAGATTGATGAAGGAAGTGGCTGCACCAAGTTTATTTGCATTAAATCATTTTGCCTTTCTGCTTATACTATTAAGATTAGCAGGATCTCTCCTTTGTGAGGGGAAATAAAATATTTTGAAAAGATTTTTCCCAAAAGAAGAAATACAAATTGTAAATAAACATATAAAAATATAAGTACTCTCAAAAATAAACTAAAATGAGATTTTATTTCTACCCATTAGTTTAGTAAATAGTTAAAAGATGGTGCACCCAGTGGTAACAATGGTGAGCTGGAACCAATATTTGGATGCACTGCTGGGGATTACAAATCAACTCAGCATTTCTGGAAGGTGATCTGGCCAATATGTATGTAATTGCTTATACAGAAAATCCTGTGAAAGCTGGAACTGATTTAATTTGCTATTTTGGGAGAACAGTAAGCCCCAACCTAATTATTTTGAAATATACAAAAGAGAGTATACTGCTTCTTTCAATAAAACTTTAAGAAAATTTTAGTGAAAAAAACCTTTTCTGAAAGAAACAGGCAATAAATTATAAAATACTCATTTATTCATTCAATAAATGCTTTTGAGTCCATACTGTATGTGAAGCATTTTGTACCCTGAGAAAGCAGAGACGAAATCATACGATCCCCTACCTTCATAAAGCTTACCTTCCCAAGGCAACAGCAACAAAATGATAACAATTTTGAAACCATTAAGTGCTATGAAAAAAATAAGGAAAAGGAAGAAGCTAAAGAGCTAGAAACCAAAGGGGGTGTGTTATCTTAGACAAGAAAGAAGGTGACATCAAAGCAGGGACCTGAAAGATATTGACAAATCATCCATGAAAACACCTGGAAAAAGCCTTCCCAGACAGACAGAACAGCAAGGATAAAGGCTCAGAGAAAAGGGTAAGACTGGCACAACCAAGGAGCAGAAAGATGACCAGTTGACTAAGATATGGTGAGCAAAGAGAAGAGTGGTAGGAAAAAAGATCAAAGATGTAGGCAAGAACCAGATTACTTAGGGTTTTGTGGGTCACAGTAAGGACTTAGATACTATCCTACATATAATGGGAGACCACTGAATGATTTTTATTAGAGTTACATGATCTGGTACACATTAAAAAAAAAAAAAAAGCTCCCATTTGTGTGAAGACTGAACTGTAAAAGGGCATGGGAGGAAGCTGGTGGTTCATTGAGGAAGTTATTGTTGATATCTTCATGATGGGTGATGGTGGCATAGATTAGGGTGGTAGAAATAAGAGTGGTAAGAAGCGGCCAGATTTGAGATGTAATCTGAACTTCGAATTTGGAACACTTTAATAATGGATTAAATGGGGTTGATTAAGAAAAAGAAAGGTCAAAGAGGACTGTTAGATTGTAGTCTTCACAAGTGTCTTAAATAAGATGGAGAACGTTGAGGGAGGAGAAGATTGGGGGAGCAGAGTCAAAGTTCTATTTTTTGGATTTGTTCAGTTGAGACATTATGGAAATGGAAATGTTAAACTTTAAGGTGGAAATGTTGGACGTTAGAGTGAACACATCAGGGAGACAGCTATATATACAAGTCTGAGTTTTAAGTGAGCAATTGGAACTAGAGATATAAATTTAGGGGAATATCAGGCTATAGATAATTATTAAGGTCATAGATTTGGATGAAATTAGCAAAGGAGAGGGTATACTTACAAAAAAGAAGACCTAAGATTGAACCCTAGGATATTTCAATGTTTTAGAGGTTAGAAAGAGCAGGAGATACCCATAAATGATGGAATGTGAGTAACTAGCAAAGTGAAAAATGAAAACAATAAATATGTTTAAGGAACAAAGTAAGAAAAGCTTCCTGTGCACTGTAATTATGAGAGAAGACCTGTTTGTAGAAGAGGGTCTTAAAGGCTGGATAGCATCTGGAATTCTTATCTCTTACTTCTGGCCTCACATAATTCATAAGTACAGATGTCAACCCACATACTTTTTGACCAAACATAGCAGGGGATTTCTAGTTCTTCACGAAAAACCTGTTTTCATTTCTGATGTGGCAACTAATTTCTAGTACATCTGAGGAGTGGCCAAGGCAAATTCTTTGGGGTAGGTAATAGGTTCAGACTCACCCAGAGTCTCTTTGAATTTTCTAAAAGAATCTTCAAAGATAAGAAAATGCTGGTGTCTACTTTATAGCATGTATTCCCATCATGTTTTTATCTTCTCATATATATGACAGGGATTCTGAAGGACTCTTTTTTTATTTTAATTTTTACTGTGCTTTAAGTGAAAGTTTACAAATCGAGTCAGTCTCTCATACAAAAATTTATATACACCTTGCTATATACTCATAATTGCTCTCCCCCTGAGACAGCCCTCTCCTTCCCTCCACTCTCTTTTTGTGTCCATTCTGCCAGCTTCTGACCCGCTTTACCCTCTCATCTCCCTTCCAGATAGGAGATGCCAACATAGTCTCAAGTATCTACTTGATCCAAGAAGCTCATTCTTCACCAGCATCTTTTTCTATCCCATTGTCCAGATCAACCCCTGTCTGAAGAGTTAGCTTTGGGAATGGTTCCTGTCCTGGGCTAACAGGTCTGAGGGCCATGACCACTGGGGTCCTTCTAGTCTCAGTCAGACCATTAAGTCTGGTCTTTCTAAGAGAATTTGGGGTCTGCATCCTACTGCTCGATTCTGAGGGACTCTTTTAATAAGAGTCAGGTTAAAAGAAGACTTCTAATCTGATACTAGATTTCAGAGCTCAGGCTTCTTTTTAAGCTCAGGGCACAGTTGTTGTGAGCCTTTCAGTACCATGGAGCCCCCAGGCATTGGAATTTGAGAATAACAAAATTACACACATGCACACCTAACTCACATTATCTCCCCAACAGACATAAACATGCCCTTAGAATACACCTTGCCAGTTAAAGCTTTATTTCTGAAATGCCCACAGCACTAGATGAAAATCCGACACATGAGAGGTGAAACAAGCACCGGAAAAGCCCTGTGATGTAATCAAATCCCAATAAAGGCAAAGATGCCGAGATTTTGGTGCTTTGTGGAGAGTAGTTTAATTCAGTGTTGCCGTATTATTTCATAACTGTCTTGTGTCTCTTTCTAATTAAAAATCAATTAATTAAAAAGTATTTTCCTAACATTATTGTCATAACAACATACCTGAAACAAAAGAGAAAAAAAGTCTTCTAAATAGCCTAAAGAAATAAAATGCATTTCATCACAAATACTAAATGCAAGCATTTCATTAATTAAAAATAATAATAATAAAGTCTCTTAGATCAGCAGTAGACAAATAATGGCCCATGGGTCAAATCCAACCCATTGCCTGCTTAGAAAAATAAAATTTTATTGGAACACAACCACGCCCATTCTTATACTTATCGTCTACAGGATGTTTGCATGCTACATTGACAGAGTTGAGTAGATGTGACAGAGAATTTATGGCCCCAGAGACTAAAATATTTACAGGTAAAGTTACTTCTACAGATAAAGTTTGGCTGCCCCGTCTTAGACCCTCTCTCAGATACACTTCTAATTTAGATACACCTCTAACAAGTAGTATTATTTATTCTCCTAGACTGAAAGGGTAAAATGAACATGAACGAACATTTTAAATGACAAAATTAACCTCCTTTCCGCTTCTTTTCCTTGACAGACAGTGAAGATAATAATGGTCTTTGGCTAAGAGTTTGAGTCTTTACTAGAACAATTACTTCAAACCTTCACTTTTAAAAAGAAAACTAAAGGCACAGACATAAACAGATATATGGTTCCTTTCTAATCCTCAGCAGGTTCAAAAGAGTACCCACCGCAATTAGGGAAAGAGCTAAACACTACCAGGCATAATAACATGACTGACAGCCTCTGTGAAAAGACTAGTGCCTTCAA
The DNA here is from genome assembly GCF_030014295.1 of Loxodonta africana. NCBI lineage: Eukaryota > Metazoa > Chordata > Mammalia > Proboscidea > Elephantidae > Loxodonta > Loxodonta africana. The sequence continues at coordinate 14,878,681 of NC_087358.1, read as the reverse complement.
ATTAGAAAGCAATTTGCATATTTATTTTTCTCCTCAATATAGATTTAGCCTACAAAAAAAAAAAAAAAATTTTTTTTTTTTTTCTCTCAATTGGATTTTATTCAGGGGACATATGTGTGAATGTGTCCAACAGTTCTGATGTTTACTCTTTGAAAATTTAAGAGCAGAAACACTCAAGTTGAAAGTCATACAGGTGGAGAAGGCGCAATCCAGACCAGACTTGGAGAGACTGTATGTGCTCTGTGCTAGACTGCAAGACTCATAACGGCCAAGTCCCCCTCTTGTCTGTTTTGTCCACCTTGGGGTGTTTACAGCCAGCACCAATGATTTTTCTAGAAGCTCATGCACTGGTCCAGACTGAATGACTGACTCTGACTTAGAGAAATATATATGGGAAGAGGGGACTGGATTCTGAAGTAAAATTACTTTATCGGTTAAATCTTGAGTTTCCTGAAAGATGGGTATCTACATAAAAAAGATCAAAATCTTGGATAGATAGAGATCTTTAAAGGGGAAAAATGAAGGTCAGCAGATAAACTAGAGATATGCCTATGATTTCTTAGTAACTTTCCTTTGGAATCAGGAGAAAATCATTACTTCATGCATAGCTCTAACTATGTCTTTTCTATGTTATCCAGGGACAAATTATGAAAGATGTTTAATTTACTGGGTTTCTTCAATGGGAAAATAGGCATTGTTTAGCACACACTTCAGGATTATCTCAATGTGTGAGGTTGCTACACCATTCAATGTCTTTGAGCTATTTACACCTCTGTAAATTGTAGATCACTGATAACAATGCAAGTGAGTTTTGTCCCATAAACACGAAAATAACTTTTGCCCAGTAGAAAGACGATTAATTTCCCTCTTACCCCTAGTCCCATGCTTGCAAGAAAAAAAAAAAAAAAAACTCTGTATCTATTTGTAAATTCATGTCAGCATTCCTGATTAACCTCCGTATGTGAGGCAGTTTGAATTTCTCCACTGAACTAGTTGTAACATCTTACTAGTTTCCTCTTTAATTAAAGAGCTAAATAAAATCTTTGGCAAGTGTTCATTTTATATTTTATGAGTATCATGGTTTTACCTTTTTTAGAATATATATTATTTAACAGTAATAGTCTTTTTTTTTTTTTTAATTACTTCAAGTCTTCAGGAAAGAAAGTTCTATTTGTCTGTCCAACCTGTGGTGGTGATGGTGGGGAGGTAATGAGAAAGACAGAAAATGTGAAAGTAGCCTGCTTACCATAACCTCTTGAGCACCTCTGGAGAAAGAAAGCAATTTCCTATGTCTAATTTTTTTTTTTTTTTTAGGGGACTGAGTGGCGGAGCAGCCCACGGGGCAGACAGGAGCTCCCCACTGAGAAAGAACATACAACACTGAGAATGAACAGTCAGATGGACAACTCCGAAAAGAGGAAAGAACTTCAGATAGGATGGGATCCTAAGACAGGGACAGATAGAAAAGACTTGAATTACACATGTATTAAAATTATACATGTACTGTGCTAAGTTGTTTGTATACTCCATTTAATCTTTATTAAAAGCACAGAAAGTAAATTTGTTAATTCCCTTCTGCTGATTTGTAAATTGATACTCCAAAATATTTAACACAAATTAAGCACAAACCTGGGAGTAAAATATAGCCACAATTTTTTTGGCTAACAATAGATCCCTCTATTGCCCACTAACTCTATGGGACCTTTGGGAACTTCCCCAGGGAGTTCACCTGGGTCTGTCTCTCAAATGCTCCTGGGCACAGCACTTTCAGCTGCCATTCTATGCCAACTATTCTGCTTGGCCAGTTCTTGTGACTTCAATCTCTGTGATAATTTTACCAGCAAATACCTCAAAAAACCCACACCCACTGTCGTCAAGTCGATTCTGACTGATAGAGACCATATAGGGCAGAGTATGATTGCACCACAGGGTTTCCAAGATGGTAAATCTTTATGGAAGAACACTGTTGGCATTTCTCAAGCTGAAAGAACTGAAGAAAAAACTAAAGCCTTGAGTTGCAATATTGAAGAATTCTATGGGGAAAATATTAAACGACACAGAAAGCATCAAAAGAAGATGGAAGGAATACAGAGCCATTAAACCAAAAAGAATTGGTTGATGTCCAACCATTTCAGGAGGTAGCATATGATCCGGAACTCATGGTACTGAAGAAAGAGGTCCAAGCTGCACTGAAACACAGGCGAAAAATAAGGCTTCAGGAGTTGACAGAATACTAACTGAGATGTTTCAACAAATAGATGCAGGTGCAGGAAGTGCTCACTTGTCTACGCCAAGAAATTTGGAAGACAGCTACGTGGCCTACCAACTGGAAGAGATCAGTATTTATGCCTATTTCAAAGAAAGGGATCCAACCAAATGCAGAAATTATTGAACAATATCATTAATATCACATGAAAGTAAAGTTTTGCTGAAGATCATTCAAAAATGGCTGCAGCAGTACATCAACAGGGAACTGCCAGAAATTCAAGCCAGATTCAGAAGATGACATGGAACCAGGGATATCATTGCTGATGTCAGATGGATCCTGGCTGAAAGCAGAGAATATCAGAATACCAGAAAGACGTTTGCCTGGGTTTTATTGACTATGCAAAGGCATCTGACTGTGTGGATCATAACAAATTATGAATAAATATTGCAAAGAATGGGAATTCCAAAACACTTAATTGTCTTGTAAGGAACCTGTACATAGATCCAGAGGGAGTCGTTCAAACAGAATAAGGGGATACTGCGTGGCTTAAAGTCGGAAAACACGTGCATCAGGGTTATATCCATTCACCATACTTATTTAATCTGTATGCTGAGCAAATAATCCAAGAAGCTGGACTATATGAAGAAGAATGCAGCATCAGGATTGAAGGAAGACTCGTTAACAACCTGCGATATGCAGATGACATAAACTTGCTTGCTGAAAGTGAAGAGAATTTGAAGCACTTATTGACGAACATCAAAGACCACAGTCCTCAGTGTAAAAAAAAATCCTCACAACTAGATCAATAAACAACATCATGATCAACAGAGAAAAAATTGAAGTTGTAAAGAATTTCCTTTTACTTAAATCCGCAGTCAACACCCATGGATGCAGCAGTCAAGAAATCAAAAGACACATTGCATTATGCAAATCTGCAGCAAAAGGCCTCTTTAAAGTGTTAAATAGCAAAGATGTCACCTTGAAGACTAAGGTGTCCCTGACCCAAGCCATAGTGTTTTCAATAGCCTCATACGCATTCAAAAGCTGGACAGTGAATAAGCAAGAGCAAAGAATTAACACCTTTGAATTGTGGTATCGGAGAAGAATGTTGACTATACCATGGACTGCCAAAAGAACGAACAAATCTGTCATGGAAAAAGTACAACCAGAATGCTCCTTAGAAGCAAGAGTGGTGATACCACATCACAGATACTTTGGACATGTTATCAGGAGGGACAACTGCCTGGAGAAGAACATCATGCTTGGCAAAGTAGAGAGTCAGAGAAAAAGAGAAAGGCCCTCAGTGAGGTAGATTGACACAGTGGCTACAACAATGGCCTGGAGCATATCAACAATTGAGAGAATGGTACAGGGCTGGACAGTGTGTTTGCTCTGTTGTACATAGGGTTGCTATTAGTCAGAACAGAATTGACAGCTTCTAACAACAACAAATCTTTTCAGAAACAGGCTGCCACATCTTTCTCTGGGGAAATGCCTCAAAACCGCACAAATTTCCATGATTTATTTTTATTTTTATTTTCTTTGTGCCTGCTGCTGGTGCTGGTCCTGCCATTATTGCCAGGACCTCACTCAAGTGAGGTCTTTGTTTCAGCCTCACTCACATAGGCTTGAACACAAGTATTATATTGTACTCAAGTTATTCCACTGGGTCAAGTCATTAAGTGCAAAAGCTGATGCTGGCCCTGTCATGGAGAGGGATACTGAAGTCCCCAAAATCTATCAAAGTGCAGCTACTACTGGTACTGTGGATACCCACTGAGGAAGTATCAAGGATTGTGCTGAAAGTGTTCCTCTGAAGTAGGGTATGATGCTTAGACTTATGTGTCAAATGGACTAGGCTATAAAAAAATAGCCCAGTTATTTAATCAAACACTAATCCAGGTGTTGCTGTTATTTTGCAGATGTGGTTAACATCTATAATCCGTTGACTTTAAGTAAAGGAGATTACCCTCAATAATATAGGTGAGCCTCATCCAATCAGTGGAAGGCCTTAAGAACGAAAACTGAAGTTTCCGGGAAAAGAAATCCTGTCTGAGTTTCCAATCTCCTGTGTTGCCCTATATATAGATTTCAGACTTGACAGCCTCTATAACCTAGTGAGCCAATTCCTTAAATACGTATATATATATATATATGTACTTATTTATACTTATATTTATATTTGTTTTTGTTAGGTGCTATCAAGCCACTTCTGAGTCACAGCAACCCTACAGGACAAGGTAGAGCTGCCCCATAGGGTTTCCAAGGAGCAGCTGGCAGATTTGAACTGCTGACCTTAAACTGAGCTCTTAAATATATAGGAACACTGAAGGCACAGTGGAGTGGTTAAGAGCTATGGCTGCTGACCAAAAGGTTGGCAGTTCAAATCCACCAGCTACTCCTTGGAAAGCCTATGGAGCAGTTCCACTCTGTCCTATAGTGTGGCTGTGAGTTGGAATTGACTTGACCGGGTTTTTGGTTATATATAGTCTATTGGTCCTGTTTTTCTGGAGAATCCTGACTGACACATGGGTTTATAGGGAAAGGTATCACTCCCACCTTCCTACCACACTTAGACAAAAACTCTAAAGTGCCTCCTCAAGTCTCTCAGAAACCTTGAGCAAAAATTTTGCATTAGTGTGTAGAAATAGATAGAGCTTGCTTATTTTTCACACACAGTAACTTCCTCTTTGTCTAAAGTTGGGCATGATCCCGTGGGGAGCTGAGCCAGGAAACAAACAATCTGAGTGGCATAAATCATTCCATGCTCAAAAGCATAGCTTTCTTGGGTCATTTATTACAAAAGAAAATAGCCCTATATAACTCACAGGCCTCTAAGAGTATGTCTGAATTACAGTTTGCCGTATTGGCAGTGGTTTATATGCTAATCCTACGGCACTGGAAGGGTACAGTGCAGGTCAGTAGGCTGTTTCAGATAATGAGGAAGCCTGTGTTTTTTCACAAATTTTAATTCAAAATAGTTTCAATAAACAAAAGGCTTGGTGCTTAAAACAATGAGCTTGAATTATCAGGAAGTCAGTCATATGGAAGGCTTCTTTCCCTGAAGACGCTGGATAATGAGGCATCAGTAGAAAACAGGAAGAGTATCATATTTCTTTTCTCACAGACCATAGCACAATGTTCACTGCAAAATAGGAATCCAATACAAAACTGATTCCTTCATGTGAAAGTTCCCTCCAAATAATTGGGGGGAAATAACTAAATACAAGCATTCAGTATGTGCCTATAGCAAACCTCTCTGCTCAAGTTAGGTACGGTAGAGTAGAAATTATCCCAATTAACAGACCCTAGATTCTGGGGACCATTGGAAAGAAAAAAGTAAGCACTTCTGGAGGAAATGCCTGTCCTGCTCCCAGGTGTCACAGACTACAAATATTTCGTGGGCTGATTCATCGAGTAAGATGATCCTTTGTGAGAGAGCAATGAGAGAGTTTCATTTCTCCCCAGGAGTCCATCCTGATCCCAAGAACTAAGGCTGATGCATGATGGCTCGAGGGAAAATCAAAGAAACTGACGCTGATGCAGGTCTTCTTAAGAAAGGGGTTAGCAAACTATGGCCAGTGAGCCAAAGCCCACCCACTGATGGTTATTGTAAATAATGCTTTACTGGAACACAGTCAAGCCCATTTTTGCCTAGGATACCAAGTAAGCCTGCAGCACCCAGTGAAAGACTTCCCTGGAAACCTCTGAGCTAACAAGCATCGGCAAGACTTGGTGTGTATAGACCCTGACCTTGTAACCAGACAACCAGACTTGGGAGAACTAAAGTTTCTGATGGCTTCAGTCTATATCTAAGCTTATCCCACCAGTGCCAGAAAGTTTCTTTGTTCCCTTCTCTAGTGTGGCTGAATTATTTCTTGCTATATGTTATGTCCTATTCAGAACCATTCATATTAAGAGATTCCTGTCTGCCAGTCTGTATCTTTGTGTGGCTCGCATGTTGCTGTGATGTTGGAAGCTATGTCACCAGTATTTCAAATATTAGCAGGGTGATAGGTTTCAGTGGAGCCTGTAGAGTAAGACAGAATAAGAAGAAAAGCCCAGGGGCCTATTTCTGAAAATTAGCCAGTGAAAACTCTATGGATCACAACAAAATATTCTCCTATAGAATGCTGGAAGATAAGGCCCTTAGGTTGGAAGGCACTCAAGATACACAGTGACTGCAACAATGAACTCAAACATGTCAATGATCATGGAGGTGGAGCAGGCTCAGGCAATGTTTTGTTATGTCGTACATACGGGCGCCATGACTTAGAGTTGACGGCAACTACAATAACACTTGTTATGGAAATCGTTTCAGTTGAAAACACTGATGCTACTAATGAACATTCTCTGCAAAAAATAAGATAACTACAAAAGTTAAAGGGGACAGGTATTCTAGTGTGAAAATTGTACCACTAAAATGAAATGACCCTTTGTACCACACTTTCTGGTCCTGTTAATTTCTGATCCTGAGTTTAAGAGCAGGGATTAAACTCCGTGATACATAGACATTAAATTTCCTGCTGCAAGATACTTAATTTCATGTATAAAAATTTTATATAATTTCAGGTATGTTGTGTGTGTAACACTTGAAAAAAAACCCTTATATATCTAGCATTTTTCTCATTTCTTTTACCCTTGCACAAAAAGTTTTCACCACTAGTTTTTTAGACAAAGGGCTGTATTAGAATGATGAACGGCAGCTTTTGGTCCTGGCTGTGACATCATAGCTGTAACTTCCCAGTCTCTGAATCCAAAGTGAACGGAGGGTGCTGTGTGAGATACGGACAGAGAAGATGAAAGGATCCAGTATATGTTTCACAGGAGAAAGGAGTGGCTTGAGGGTAAGTCTAGAGATTGGGAAGTGGTTTCAATAAATATCTACAGAGAATGAATATGTGTGAAGCATTTTATTTGTAAAACAAAGAACACAGAGAAGGTGTTGGTGTTGGCAACCATTAAAAAAAAAAAAAAAGTTCCCATTAAGTCAATTCCAACTCATAGAGACCCTATAGGGCAGAGTAGAACTGTCCTGTATGGTTTCCAAGGAGCGCCTGGTAGATTCAAACAGCCAGTCTTTTGGTTAGCAGCTGTAGCACTTAACCACTATGCCACCAGGGTTTCCTTGGCAACCATATTACATCTTAATTTGTATTGCTAGTGTGCATACTCATCATGTCATAAAATCAAATAAAACTGGTTTTGAAAAAGAATTAGATTATTTTTTATAGAATAAGTATAATTGAGAAAGGAAAGAAGGCCCTTCCACTTTATCTGGTACCACTTTCAATCCTCAGTCTTGCATTTTGCTCCCCCTTTTGGCTCCTAGTATATCTTAAGTATGACCAGTACTTCTCCATCCATGCTCCTTAGGAAGAAGGGAACCACTGACTTGTGCCTGTAGTTCACACTAATAAGTCCGGTTTTTTTCCCTTGGACCAGCTGTATGATTTCAGCCCTTCTTTACTTTCTTCCCCTCCCCCACACAAATATCTTTATGACTGTTTACAATTCTCACAATCCCTTTTGAAAGAAGAAAGGGAAAATTTTATTTTTTGTAATTTAAGAAAAAGATTTAAAGCTTGAATCCCTAATCAAGTAACAGCTAAATGTAAAATACTTTTCTTTGGGTGTATTATGGGGGTCCTCTACAAATATAACAGATTTCTCCACATTTTGAAGGAGGAATAAAGACTTCGGAGCCAGTGTGGGAAAGGGATTGTCTCAGGACAAGTGTAAGTCACAAGTGACACCCTTTGCAGACTTTTTTGTCTGGAGACAATGTGGTTCAGTGGTAGAAGCCTCACCTTCCATGTCCAGACCAGGGTTCAATGCCCTGCCAATGCACCTCATGAACAGCTGCCACCCGTCTGTACTGGAGACTTGCTTGTTGCTGTGATGCTGAGCAGGTTTCAGGGGAGCTTCCAGTCTAAGGTGGGCTAGGAACAAAGGCGTGTTGGTTTACTTTTCAGCCAGTGAAAACCCAGTGGGTCATAATGTTCTGATCCACAGTCAAGGATTAGGATGGTGCAGAGTCAGACAGCATTTCATTCAGTTGTGCATGGGGTCCCTGTGAGTCAAGGGCCAACTTGGTGGCAGCTACAAACAATATTACCAGTTTAATTTATACCTCATAATAAATTGAGAAAAATTAATAATATAATTCTCTTTCATATCTTTCAATACATTCTTCCTCCCTGTTATGTTTCATTTTCTCCCTAAGCTTCCCTCCGACCATGGTCAAATAATTTAAAAGGTAGCATGTAACAACCGTATTCAGTAAATGGCAGGTGCAGGTCCCTGAGAACTTTTTCACAAATCAATAAAGTTGTAGTTCAAGCTTGCTTTGAAAGTAACTACCACAAAGTTTATTTTCTCCCTTCTTTGAGGTTGTTGATAGTCATTAGTTACTATTTTGGTTGACAGATTTCCTGCTTTAACTTTGCTCTCTGTTATTATTTATCAACACACAGATTTCTTCTTTGAGTACTTGGATTCACTCTAGATGCATATAGACAGCTTGCAATTGCCAAAGCACTTTTTACTTTAAACAGAAAACACACGTTATTTATTTGTTTATTGTATCAATGGTCTACTTTTGAACTAGTTTTAAAAACAGCTTTTCAGATGATAGCTACCTTCACAACTTTAGATTAATTCATTTCTAAAAGTAACTTATTCTAATCTTCTGGTACTGCTGGCTCTGACCACTCCCTCCTCCCCCCACCCCACCCCCCAAAAAAGTTATAAATGTGAGGATATCTTTTGGATGGGTAAAAGTGTGGCAACCTAGCTCATGACTCAGCCCCACGATGAATGACAAGAGATGGATCAGGAATCCCTAGCTATCTCCTGAATTTAAGCAAAGAGATACTGAGATCAAGAGTCAGTGAGCTGTAGGGAGTCAAGTGAAAGAGTTATTGCAAGCAAAGTCAAGATAAAAATTGTGGCAACCAAATTAGACCAGACATATAAAAAGAAGCCTAAAGGAGACCATTTTGCTCAAAGGCTACTGAAAGAACAAATATGGTCCCCAACAGAAGTCTTATTTCCAATGATATTCCCCATGTGACCTGACTGTATTTACCCACACATAATTGTAAGTAAACCTCCATTTTTAAGAAAGTGTCTTAGTTATCTAGTGCTACTATAAAAAAATACAACAAGTGGGTAGCTTTAACAAACAAACTTTTATTTTCTCACAGTTTAGGAGGCTAGAAATCCAAATTCAGGCTGCCAGCTGTAGGGGAAGGCTTCTTCTCCTTGTCACCTCTAGAGGAAGGTCCTTGTGTCTTCTGAGCTTCTGCTCCTGGGCAGTCTTCATGTGGCTTGGCATCTCTCTTCTGCCATCTCTGTTCTCTGGTTTGCCTGTTTAATCTCTTTAATATCTCAAAATAGATTGACTCAAGACAAACCCTACACTAATCCTGCCTCATTAACATCACAAAGACAACCCATTCCCAAATGGGTTTTAATTGCATGTGTAAAGGGTAGGATTTACAACACTTATTTTTGGGAGACACAATTCAATCCGTAACAGGAAGCTAGAGCAGGTTTTAGTTCCTTGCAATTAATGATCCCTGTCTGGACTAGAAATTGGTTCCAAAGACATAGAAACAAACTATAAATCCTCAAAAATGTGAATAATGCTATGGTGTTGAGGAAGCAGGGGTGGGGGAAGAGGGGAAGGACAAGGAAACTCTATAGTGTAGCGTGGGGACATCTAATTAATTTATTTACTGTAACCTCATGAGACGTTGATCGGATTACTGAAATAATACTTTATGGGACTTGGTAACAGAACATAAGTAAATGTGGTTATTCCTTCAGGCCTTAAATAAAGATACTGTTAAAAAAAAGAAAAAAAAAATAAAGATTTTTTTCTAGTCCAATGTGACCTTGCTGACTATAGATGATGAAAGTGTGGTGCCCACACTAGTATGAAGACATGTAGGGTTGTCAGTAGGAGAAAGAAAATGGGGCCTAGAGGAAGAGCAACTCAGTAGTGGGAGATGAAGGTTTGGTATTCTGTTTTAGGGAAAAATACCAATCAAAAATCCCAGAAAAATCTAGAATTTAAGAAGTCAGGGGAATCAGGGAGTCAGGGAGAAGAAATGGAAAAAGCAAATTTGGTCCGTATTACAGAAGCAGAGACAGCTATGAGAGGAGATTGTAAGACACCTCGTGACTTCATACGGACTCAGCGTTTGTTAACTTTGTAAATCCATACATGTTTTCTTACAATTATTAAGAGTAAATTCTTTAAAATAAAAGGTATTTATGTACATTTTCTTAGAAAATTCAGTATTAGGAAGCCTATGTTCTATTCCAGAGTGTCCTGGAAGAGAGAACAAAATCATGTTGTTGTTACTGTTAGGTGCCCTCGAGTCAGTTCTGACTCATAGTGACCTCGTGTACAACAGAACAAAACACTACCTGACCCTGAGCCATTCTCACAATTGTTGCTATGTTTGAGCCCATTGTTGCAGCCACTGTGTCAATTCATCTCATCACGGATCTTCCTCTTTTTCACTGACCATCTACTTTACCAAGCATGATGTCCTTCTCCAGTGGTTGCTCCCCAATGATAATATCTCCAAAGTACATGGGATGAAGTCTCACCATCCTCAATTCTAAGGAGTATTCTGGCTGTACTTCTTCCAAGACAGGTTTGTTCATTCTTCTGGTAGTCCAAGGTATACTCAATATTCTTTGACAACACCAGAATTCAAAGGTGCCAATTCTTCTTTGGTCTTCCTTATTCATTGTCCAGCTTTTGCATGCATATGAGGCATCTGAAAATACTACAGCTTGGGTCAGGCACACCTTAATCCTCAAGGTGACATCTTTGTTTTCTTAACACTTTAAAGAGGTCTTTGGTAGCAGATTTGCCCAATGCAACACGTCATTTAATTTCTTGACTGCCAATTCCTTGGGTGTTGATTGTTGGTCCAAGTAAAATGAAATCCTTAACAACTTCAATCTTTTCTCTGTTTATCATGATGTTGCTTATTGGTCCATTTGTGAGGATTTTTGTTTTCTTTATGTTAAGGTGTAATCCATACTGAGGGCTGTAGTCTTTGATCTTTAGTGAAAATTAAGTGGCATAAACTTGGAAAGTAGGCGAAAACTTGGGGCTTGTAAGAGGAAAACTATTTGGGAAGGAGGCAGATTAGACCATGGAAGTAGTCCTGAAGTATTAACTGACAAGAAAATCTTCTTTTCCTCACAAGAGTGTACCAAAGAGTAGAGGGACCGGGGGTTGGAGGACAAAAGTTGAGGGAGCAAAACAAGGATATTAAAGTAACTCCGGAAATAGAAATATGAAGCAATAGCATTTATTAGCCTTCAAAATACGTTTTTATCATTGTTCCCTACCTTGGGACAATTGAAACATCTGATATCTGAGGAAAACACCTAAACTGTTTGAAACTGCTCTTTAGTCTCTCACTGAAGTGATAATTGAAAGTAATAACTTTTTTTCCCATCTGACAATTCAAGCAAAATGATTACAGACTATCCACATAGTTACTTTCTACTAACAAAATCTGTCTTCAAAAGTTTAGGGTTTTTTTTTCCCCCTCCATTCCTTTCATGGGATGTATAAAATAACCTCTCAGTTGATGTTGCTTAAATTGGGTCAGAAGACAAAACTTATAAAAAAAAAAAAAAAAGGAAAAGATTTTTATTTAGGCTGTAACATAATTCATCGTATTTGCAAGTATACATGAAAGGGAGAAAGATGAAACCAAAGCATATAAATGCACTTCTATATGGCTGTCAAGAATCACCAACACAGCCACCGCTTATAGCATTGGAGAGAAAAAGTCATTCCCAAATGACGTGAGGTTAAATATACAAAGGGAGGTGAATTGTAAAGGGAAGCATTTAGCTAGTCAAACAGATCAGCTCAGACAAGCAATCAAAGCAGCATTGTCACTTCTTCCTCAATAAAAGGCTTACACTATTGGGCTTTGGGGACAGAGTATCTTAATTACGTCAGATGTTTACTTCACTTTGCCCGTCTACCCACTAAAACCTTTGCCCGTCTACTAATCACTAAATCACTATTTGACACGCATCTGATATGTTGGTTATTCGAGATAGCCTCAGCTCAAATCTTCACTGCTTTTAGCATGTATCACACTGTATTGTTAGTTCCTTCTCACTTTCCTGTCTCCCCCATCTATCTGTAAACTCATTGACAACAAGGACTGTAGGGAGTGATTCTCCAGCGTGGTTTTGTGACCAGCAGCCTCAGCAACTCCTGGAAAGTGGTTAGAAACACAAATTCTTGGGGCCACTCCAGACCTGTTGAATCAGAAACTCCAGGGTTAGGGCCCAGCACTCTGTGCTTTAGCAGGTACTCCCGGATTTATATCCACATTTAAGGTATTGAGAGCCACTACTGATTAATCGCATTCTAGCACCAAACACTGTATCTAGAACAGTATGGAGTCTACCAGGGAAAATTAAGCATATGGATAAAACTATCTTTTGTTGTTTTCAGCACAATTATTACGCTTAAATTCCTTTTGACTTGTAGGTCCCACTTATCATACAGAAAAGTGAAATATTAGTCTATTCATACCATAGATCCATTTTTCCTCCTTTCAGGAATATTAGAAATATTTTTTTAAAAGAATGCTAGAGATCGGAGCATCTATTCTCCTGTGCAGGATTTGATTTAAGCCAACTACATTTTAGGCCAGGAGCATGAGGGAAAACTTCTGATTTGGGTAACAGTCCAAAAACAACACACTGAATTGTAGTAGGACATTTTTCTGGACTTTCTTCTCTGTCGCACTATGTGATTATTAAGGTCTCAGAGCCTAAAACCCTAAGTTAACAGGCTGTAGATACTTGTTATGCATTGAATTGTGTGTCCCCAAAAATATGTATCAACTTGGCTGGGCCATGATTCCCAGTATTGTCATTGTCTGCCATTTTATGAACTGATGTGATTATCCTGTGTGTTACAAATCCTAACCTGTATGATGTTAATGAGGCAGGGTTAGAGGCAGTTATGTTAATAAGGCGTGTCTCAATCTACAGGATTAGGTTGTATCTTCAGTCAGTGTCTTTTGAGATATAAAAGAGAGAATCAAGCAGAGAAGAGAGGGATGTCTTATCACCAAATAAGAAGAGCTGGGAGCAAAGCGCATCCTTTGGACCCAGGGTCCCTGCACTGAGAAGAACCTAGACCTGGGAAAGACTGATGACAAGGACCTTCCCCCAGAGCCAACAGAGGGAGAAAGTCTTTCCCTGGAGCTAGTGCCCTGAATTCAGACTTCTAGCCTCCCAGACTATGAAAGAATAAATTTCTATTTGTTAAAGCCATGCTCTTGTGGTATTTCTGTTATGGCAGCACTAGATAACCAATACTCAATATATATATTTAATAAATGAATAATTTTTTTTATAAGATATCAACTTTTCATTCATCAATACCTGGTACTGAACTTTGTAAATAAATGCTCCAGTCATAAGTTCCATCTTCAGACTTTCCCACACTGATGTGGGTTGGAAAATACTAACCCAATTCACATGGAATAATGCTTATTACCAAAGTGTGCAGTCACTCTGTGCTAAGAAAATGCAGCATGGCTCTGGGAAACATAAAACTATTTTACCAACGAGATATTGTTCATAATTATGCCCATTCTCTTCAAGATGGTCAGCTACTTGGAAGTCTCACAAGAGTCAGAAAATAATACATATTAACAGAAGTGCACATTTATTGGCAATGCTCTCACTGTACCAAGAGGCAAGACAGGTCAGCTGGAAACATCTGGGTGGGCATTTAGTCATTCCAGATGTTAGTTACGATGCACACACCAATTCCACTAGTCAGTTGGTAAGATGTGGCCAACCCCAGAAACCCTGGTAGTTATTAATAAGACACACATCTATCAGTCTGTAATTCCATTTTGCTACCTATTGATACACAAGGGATGGAGGAGGGCTTCGAAGGGCTGGACACGCTCTTCTCAAAAACATCCTTCTATATGACACTCGCCCAGAAAATTCATTCATCTACAGAATGTCCTTGAGTATAATTTCAGGCTATATAGTCTTGCAAGTTTCTATAACTGGTTCTGATTGTTCACCTTCACTCTAAAAACCAATTTTACACTTTTACTGTCTAGAGAAGAACTTCCTTCTTTCACAACACATAAAACTAAGCCTGTGTAAAACAATGTCTTTCTTTCCGATTATAGACACACTCATTACTCCTTACCATTGTTGGCTTCAATATTTTGCAGCCTCACATCTATGAATTTTCCCATGGGCTATAGGAAATACAGTAAGGCAAAGAAATGGTCCCTGTCCTGAAGGAGTTTAAAATATACTTAAGAACAGATATACACAGCTTTGCATTTGTGAATGTTCTTTTCTCCCTATAATTTTCTCTGAAGTGTTTTCTGACACATGAATGAGAAAAAACATTCACACACACACACACACAATCTAACACAGAAACCATTGCTTAGTACATAAGAATAATCAAATTCTTTTGCCAACTCACTTTTGTTTTTCTTCTTGACGAAATTCTTTAAGTAACTTAATTTTTGAAGCTGTTTTCCTTTGTACTTGATATCCTCTCCCTGGAGTATGTGCTGTAGGTACAATTAATATGCTGATGATCCCCAAATGAATACATTCAGTTGCCCTGAATTCAGAACCTTATAATCCACTTAACATTGGATATTTCAACTTAGCTTTCAAATCACCTCGCATTCAGTATCTCTAAACTTAACTCATAATCTTCTCCTATAAAACGTATCCCTCCTATTCAAATATTTCCACATCTTCAATTTCCAAAACCAGGTACCTAGAATATATCCCCAAATCTGACCTCCCCTCTACCCATTTCCTGCTCATTCTACCTCTGATGATATCTCAAATCCATTCCCTTGACTCTATCCCCACTGCCAGCAGCCTAGTCCAACCCACTTTTATCTCTTACTTGGATCACTGCAAGAGCCACTTTACTAGCCATACTACCTATACTTGTATCCTGCAATCAAGCAGCCTGTCATCTGTAACCACAAATCTGATCATGTCATTTACAAATTAAAACCTCCCTGTGGCCTCCTACTGTCCCTAAGGTGAGGTTTAAAAATCTTTAACATGACCTATAAGGTCTTGCTTGAAGTATGAACACCTTAACATGACGTAAAATGTCCTACTTCTCCAGTTTCATCTCCCGCCACTCCCATCTTCGCTCTCTATGTCCCAGCTAAACTGGCCTTTCATTTTCTCAGCTAAGCCATTTGTTTGCCCCATCTTAGGATTTTTATCCACATGGTACCCTCTGACAGAAATGTGTTTTCAACTTTATTCTCCTTCAAATAGTTTCATCTTAAATTTTGCTTTCTCAAAGAAATTGTGACATTTCCCGAGATAAGCCACAGCACGGCAATATTTACAGTGATCCATGCTTTCCCAGAGCCTTACTCCTTGGCTATCAAGAAGCAGATTCTGTTTCTCCTCCCCTTGGACCTACACTGGCTTGTGACTGCTCCAACCAGTAGAACAGGAGGGAAGTGATGCTATGTAACTTCCAAGGCTAGGTCACAAAGAAATTCAACTTCTGTCTGACTCTTTCTTGAGGGACTTGCCTTTGTAACCCACCCATAATGCTGTGAGGAAGCCCAAGTCATATGGAGAGGTCTTGTGTAGGTGTTCCGACCTACATCTCTAGCTAAGAGCTTAGCCAACAGCCGGCATCAAGCACCAGACAATGTGAAGGAATTACCTTCAGATGATTCCAGCTCCCAGCATTTGGGTCCCCCAGCTGAGGACCAGGACATCAAACACCAAATACCAGTCATCCCACTGTGCCCTGTTTGGATCCTTGACTCAGAGAAATTGTGAGCATTGTAGTGCTTGTTGTTACTGTGTTTTAAGTTAATTTGTTATGCGTATCTTGCAATGGGAAGGAATGTCTCCCTAACCTTCTCTTCTTGCCCTTTTCTGAGACTAGGTCTTGCTATCATAGAAACGCAAAGCATTCATGGTACTTTTAACTATGTTTTTAATGTCTACCTTCCCCTCTACGTGGGACCTTTAAGGGGGACATAGATTCTATCAGCTTTGTTCACCACTAAATTCACAGTGTATATTTAGTAAATATGTAAAAATCATTGAATAAAACTCCCTTAGAGATAATTAGAGAAAGAGGAGATTGGCATTCAGGAACTGGAAGAGAAACTAAAATGAGTACCTGAGAAGTACTAAGTGCCTATTCAATGAGTCTAATAAAAACAGATAGTAAGAGACAGTAATGCTGTGCTTTAGAATTGCATTTCAGTGATGTGATGGTTAAGGTTGTGTGTCAGCTTGGCCAGACCATAATTCTCAGTAGTTTGACAGTTATGATGCAGTTTGGTAGTTATATAATGATATACTCATCCTCCATTTTGTGTTATAATGTAATCACCTTCACAATATAATGTGGTGTGATCACCCAATCAGTTGTAAGGGGAGTTTCCTTGAGGATGCGGCCTGCATCCAATATATATATGGATATTCTGGCAAAGCTCCCAGGCTTTTGCTCACTCTGGATTCTGCATCCACCACATCATTATCTGACCACCAGTTCTTGGGACTTGAGCCAGCAGACTACAGTATTGCCTGACGATCTTGGATTTATCAGTTCCTGCAGCTACATGAGTTAGGAGAAGCCTCCAGCCTTACACCTCACCCACGGACTTGGGGCTTGCCAATCTCTACAGCATGTGAGCCATTTCCTTGAGATAAATCTCTCTCTCTCTTTCTCTCTCTCTATATATATACCCACACATATATGGAAACCCTGGTGGCATGATGGTTAAGAGCTTTGGCTGCTAACCAAAAGGTCAGCAGTTCAAATCTACCACGTGCTCCTTGGAAACCCTATGGATTTTATATATATACACACACACATACACGCACACACACACAAGCACGCACACATATACGCGCTTCACTGGTTCTGCTTCTCTAGAGAACTCAGCTTAAGACAGGTAGTATTTTTATTTGTGAGATAAGATAAAGCTAAAGCATAAGTAAGATGGGCTATCAGCATATATTTGACATAAAGCAGAGCTAAGTTCCTAAAGCCTGGGAATTGGAAAAGAGACGAGAAATACTTTAGTTAAAAAAAAAAGTCACTTGAAGCTTTTTGAAAGTCAAATAGTCAAGTGAAGATATCACCAGTGAAAAGAGAAAAGGAATGAAAGGAACATGGAAGGCAAAGACCACTGTCAGAACAATGCTGTCAGCAACTCTAAGCAACAAAATTTTTTAAAAAGTATTCACAATTAGATTGAGGCCAAGGTGCCGAAACAAATAACAAAGAGATTTTCTGTCTAAATACTGTCTTTGACAAGGAAAACAAATTACAAATAGTTCATTGAAATTGAAGTGGACGAAACTCCCTGAGGAACTGAATTGCTGGGTTGAGGGCTGTGGGGACCATGGTCTCAGGGAACATCTAGCTCAACCGGCATAACATAATGTATAAAGCAAATGTTCTACATTCTACTTGGTGAGTAGTATCTGGGGTCTTAAAAGCCTGTGAGCGGCAATCTAGGATACTCCACTGGTCTCACCCTTTCAGAAGCAAGGAAGAATGAAGAAAACTAAAGATACAAGGTAAAGATTAGTCCAAGGGCCCAATGGACCACAACTACCACGGCCTCCACCAGACTGAGTCCAGCACAACCAGATGGTGCCCAGTTACCACCACTGACTGCTCTGACAGGGATCACAATAGAGGGTCCCAGACGGGGCTAGAGAAAAATGTAGAACAAAATTCTAACTCAAAAAGAAAGACCAGACTTGCTGGCCTGACAGAGACTGGAGAAACCCTGAGAGTATGGCCCCCAGACACCCTCTCAGCTCAATAATGAAGTCACTCCTGAGATTCATCCTTCAGTCAGAGATTGGACAGGCCCATGAAACAAAATAAGACTAAAGGCGCACACTAGCCCTAGGGCAGGGACTGGAAGGTAGGAGGGGACAGGAAGGCTGGTAATAGGGAACCCAAGATTGAGAAGGGAGAGTGCTGACATGGCAAGGGGTTGTTAACCAAGGTCCTAAAACAATATGTATACTGTTTAATGAGAAACTAGTTTGTTCTGTAAACCTTCATCTAAAGTACAATACAAAAGAAATCGAAGTGGATGGAGACCCTAAAGCTTTCCTTCATATCAAATGTGGTAATTCGAAATTAACAATACAGCTAGGTGGTATAATGTTTAACTCGCCTGGCTGTTAGTTGAAAGGTTAGAGATTTGCATCCATCCAGAGGCACCTCAGAAGAAACACTTGGTGAATGACTTCTTAAAAATTCACCCTTGAAAACCCTATGGAGCACAGTCCCACTCTGACTCTCATGGGGTTGTCATGAGTGGGAATCAGCTCAATGGCACCTGGTGGTCGTGGTGATCTTTTCTGATCATTTAAGATGTGAAAAACACATAGGTAAGCTCTCTTGTTCCATTTTTTCTACAAGGTCTTAAATTCTTCAAACCTGATCTTTCCTCTTGTTGGATTTCTCGAGATTCTATTTCTCAAGGTACCTTTATTTTAAGCTAATTTATGACAAACTATTATTGGAAACACTGGTGCCATAGTGGTTAAGTGCTACGGCTGCTAACCAAGGGGTCAGCAGTTCGAATCTGCCAGGCGCTTCTTGGAAACTATGGGGCAGTTCTACTCTGCCCTATCGGGTCGCTGTGAGTTGGAATTGACTCAACGGCACCAGGTTTTGGTGGGTTTACTGTGTTTTTACAAGACTAATTAAGTACGGCATCTAGAATGAGGGAAGACACACATGCAAAAATAGATGGGCAAGCAGATTTTATTTACTTATAGTGTCAAGAAAGCCTTGAGTAAAACCACTTTCATGGTTCTCAAAAACTCTGAGATTGAAAAACGGATAAGTAAACATCATAAATACAGTAACAAACTATAAAGTGAAATAAACATTTCTTCTGGCAAAAGAAAGGGAACAGGAAGGTGCTCCAAAAATTAGTGTCAAAATAGATACATCTTGTTTAACGAATGTATATGAGATGGCACAGTACATTGCCCAAAACTGCAGATGAAAATCAAGCACTTTGAGATAATAAAATGCCCAGTCAAATGGGTTTGTCTTGAAAAAAGTCTAAAGTGGATAGAAAAATGCCACGAAGCTTTATTGGAAGCATATGTAAGATAATAAATTAAGCAAAAAATAATCCAAATCCCATCTACAATAGAATTGGGTCTGAGCTATCAGCAAAACTCAGGAACAGTCAGAGGAGACTTTGTAGATTGACAGTCCCTAAAGGCATCCACATAATATGCTCCATTTTAGCTGGTCCCTTTAAACAGAAAGTCTTCCAAAAAGCCACACTGCAAAAGTGCCCAGGCATACAGACTCTATTGAAAAACTAATTCCTGAGCTGCTCAAATCAATCTCACGGCTCATCCAGTCTCACTCTCATTTCCCGGCTAGCAACCTCAGTGTTCATTTCCCTTTACGCCACTTGTTCAGCTCTCAGATTTGACAAGCTAAGCTATCTGCAGCTAAAATTCTGTCCATGTGGCCCCTGCAAGGCATCACCGAAAGCCTAGCTGATACCTATTCTGGCTAAACCTGGTCCCTGGCCATGCCTAGTCTAGTACCAAGGGCAGGATGCTTGACAAGAGAGCGGACACAACCTTCTGCTGAGGTCAAAAGAAGAACTAAGACAATGGACAATACTATCAACATATGTTGTGTGGATTTTTTCTTTTTTCCTTTTTTTAGCAAGAAAATATCTAATTTTCTGTAACAAAAACAGGAAAAATTAAGATTTATGTCCCGAATTTTGGTTGCATGCATCCTTTCCTTAATAACATCGATGCCAGAAAAATTACCTGAATTTTGCCTAATTTATATTCATTTTGTGTGAATGTAAATTTCACAGTCCTTATTTCTCAGTGGTTGCAACCACAACACTGCATAACGTCCTTGGTTTAAATTACAGTGTTGTCAAATTAGGGAGAATATGCAATTGAATTGTTAAGCGTACATGCCGTCTAAGTTACAGTACGTGCGATAGTATGTACCCTCTTTGAAAAAACGCCATCATAGCGTAACTGAAAAGCAGCCATTGAATGTAAATGCCTTGTGTCTTTCTACGTCTTCTAACTCCCACTGCAGAACACCGCTGTCTAAATAACTGGTCTTCGTGGTTTATAACGACAAAATGCCATATGCCTTTCTTTTAATTAAAATGATTTCCATATTATATCCTGTTTGTTTTACTAAAACAGGGAAAAAAAAAAAAAAAAAAGCCTAATTGCATTGACTACAAAATAACCACACAGGCATGACTTAATTCTGCATGAGATCACGCACCCCTACTTACTTTTTTTTTTTAATGGGTGTCAGCAAAACCTGTCTGAATCAGAAGTGTCTGTGATGGAATGCTACAATTCCCTTTACATCCACGGTGTCCCAAACACACCAAAGACAGATTTTTTAAAAATAGGTTGATAATCATTTGCTCATGCTTTCCATATACAAGTTTTCCAACTTATTCCAATTTGGTGCGCAGTATGCTGCTGCCATCTACTGGAGCAATGTGGATAGTGCAGTTGTAATATTTCTTCGTGGAGATAAGAAATCCAAACAATAATGATTCAACCAGATTAATTAGATACTTTAAAGGTGGTTTCTCAAGCCCCTAAGAAATATATAGGCAGAGTAAAGGCTTTTCCCAGATTTCTAGGAAAGATTACCTTCCTAAATTATAGACCTTCACGGATGCCTGAATACCTTTCTTTTGTGGTAGAATCACCATTTCTTTCCAAAGCCCCCTTTAAAACGCAAGTACCCCTGTTGTAAATATGCAACAACATAGCGACACAAGAAAAAAAAAAAAAAAGCCTGGATTTCCCAAACCTGGAGACCTAGAGGGAAAATGCAGAGAGAGAGAGTCAGGCTGAAGTGTTCACATCTGAGTAATCATTAATTTTTGCTGAAGATTTTTCTTCAGGGTCATGGACGCTCCGTAGACACATCCAAACTCCCCAACGGAGGGAATTCCTGGGCAGAGGGCCTCAGGGACCATGGTCTCGGGGAACATCTAGCTCAAGTGGCATAACACAGAGAAGAAAAAAAAATAGTTCTGACTTCTCTTTTTCCATACATATGATCAACCTGACAATCTCTCCTTTATTCAAAAGGATAAGGTTTCTCATGGTTTTCTTACATTTAGAGAACACTTTAACATGTCACAGAATTTTGAATATATAATAGCATTTTAATCTTGCAAATTCTCTTAGTTTGGTAGGCTCTAAATTTATGACCAGCATCTTAGCAGCAAGAAAACTGAAGTTTAGAGAATTGTAACAAGCAGCTTCCAAGATGGGCCCCAATGATCCCCACCTCCTGGAATTCAAACCCTTGTGTAATTCCCTCCTCTTGAGTGTGACTTTCTGCTAACAAATAGAATGCTGCGAAGGTGATGGGGTGTCACTTCTGAAGTCAGGTTATAAAAGGCTGAAAATCTCTGTGGAGCGCAGTTCTACTATCACATACATGGGGTCGCCATGAATTGGAGTTGACTCAGCAAGTTTTGGTTCTGTCTTGCTGGACTTCTATTTCTCCTCTTCTTGCTTGTGCTTGCTCACTCTGATGAAGCAAGCTTCCATGTTGTGAACTGCCCTGTGGTGAGGCCCTCATGGCAAAGAACTGAGGAAGGCCCCCAGCCAACAGCCCGTGAGGAACCTGTCCCTCAGACAAACAACCTGCGAGAAACTGAACCCTGCCAAAATTCATGTGAGTGGCCTTGGAAGCAGATCTTTCCCCAGTTGAACCTTGAGATGACTGTAACCTTGGCCATGATCTTGATCGCAGCATTCCAAGAGACTGTGAGCCAAAAGACCTAGCTAGGCCAAACTCAGATACCTCACCCACAGAAATTCTAAAGTCATAAATGTGCTTTTCTTTTTAAGCTGATAAATTCTAGGGTGATTTGTTATGCAGTAATAGATAGTTGATACAAGAATGGCATGTGATTTCCCATAGATGTCAGTCCGGCTAATGATAGGAATAGAACACTCTTCACTTGTCCTAATGTATTAGTTGCTGAAGGCTGTGCTGTAAGAAATTATCACAAACTGGAAGGCTGAAAACAGCAGAAAGGCACCCTCTCACGGTTATGGAGGATAGGAGTCTGAAACTGAGGTGTCGGCAGAGCTATGCTGTCTCTGCAGGCTCGCAGAAAGGACCCTTCCTAGGGACTGGTGGCTGCTGGCTACCCTTGGCTTGTAGATGGATCATTCCAGTCTCTGCTTCTTCATCACATGGCATTCTCCTTGCGTGTCTCCTCTGTCTCTGAATCTCTCTCTCCTTGTAAGTACACCAGTCGCTGTATTTAGGGCCTGCCCTAATCCAGTATGACCTCATCTTAAATTGATTACATCTGCAAAGACCCTATTTCCAAATAAGGTCACAATAGGTACCCGGGATTAGGACTTCAACATATCTTTTGAGGGGACACAATTCAACCCTCAATGCTCAATAAATCAATAAAGTCATATCCCAACAAATTAAAATTTATTAATAAAGAAGAAAATGAGTGTATCAAAGCAACAAAAGTTTACAATGCACCTAATCTTTGAAAGGCCTAGATTAGGGGAATAAGAAAAAAATTCAGTAATGTATAGAAAGTAATAAAGGTAAAGATGAATTAACAGAGGGTAGACTAGTATGAAGGTTATAAGTAATGATGGTAATGTTAAGAAGTCTCAAAGAAGAATCTCCACCCTGGATAAAGAGCAGGAGAGACTGTATAGGGCAGGCAGATTCTGGAACAGGCCTTGTAAGGAACGCTAAAATTTCAAGAGAGGGGAGAGAATTCCAAGTTAAAGTTAAAACATGAGAAAAAACACCTAAGTAAGAAATGGGGGTGCAGTTAAGTAAGAGTGAGGGGTTCGTATATGGGGAGATACTAAGGAATAAATCTGGAAAAGTCAAATGGGCAATGAGCCCTGAATACCAGGTCTGAGAAGTCTACACTTAATTAATTCAGCAGGGATCCATTGAAATGGCTTGAGAAGGAAAGGGCTTTGACCAAATTAGTATCTTAAAAGAATTAATTTGTAACAAAATGAATGCTGGGTCCAGACACTCTCAGGAAAAAATGTGAAAGACTGAAATGTACCATAAAGATCACTGAGTGACTTCAAAGGAAAACTACATATATTTAGATGAGTGGTCAGGCAAGCTATACAGGCCAAATCAAGCCAACAGCCTGTTTTTGTACAGAGCTAATAATAGTTTTTACATTTTAAAAGGTTGCAAAACAAAACCAAGACAAATAAGTGACAGAGACCGTAGGTACCCACCAAAGCCTAAAATATTTACTATCTGGTCCTTTATAGAAAAAGTTTGCCAACCTCTGGTCTAGAGAACACCCTTCCAGGTTATCTGAATCTAAGGGTTTGTGCCTTTTGTGATCTTTTAACCAGAAGGTTGGGGGTTCAAGCTCACACAGAGGTGCCTCAGAAGAAAGGAAGGCTGGTGATCTGCTTTTGTTAAGATTACAACCAAGAAAACTTTACAGAACAATTCTACTGTGTCACACATGGGGTCGCCATGAGTAGGAATAGACTTGATGGCAACTAACAACAACAACATATATAGAGGGTAGAACTAGATAGTAATTCAGCCACCTAATGACAGATTTGAAGGATGTTCTGCGTGTTAGGTCAAATCCCGTGGGATAGAGTGACATTGCTCCTAGTGGATGGCACCCAGTGAGGACCTAGATGTGACGAAGGGTGGACCCGACAGAGTAAAATTTCTAGCATAAAAACTAGTTCAAGCAAAAGGATGTGAGGCCTGTGAGGTCAAACCTTGTATCTGGGCATTCCAGCAATGTCTCTCACGGTGGGTCTGTTTTCAGGTCTACCCACAGCACAAGTATTGGGCTTGGGAGCGTTCTCCTTCTGGAAAGGCTCGCCTCTTTTTTCTCTTCCCTCATCTTCTAACCTCCTTAGTAGACTAGGATAGACCTCCTTCTCCCAGATGTTCTTCCTTCTTGCCTCTGCAAACATCATTTTTTCTCCCTTATAACTCCTATGTAAAAACCTTGGCCACAGGTTCTTTCTCAATTGACTCTGTGGTTCATCAGAACCAATTTAGCAAATAACTATCTTTGCTCTAGAGCAGGAAGGGTTTAATTTTTAAACCCTAGGTGAGTTGATATATGGGGGTTTGGGAATGGAGGTGGCAAGGTATTTAAATTCCAAAAAGGCGAGGAAGTTTATTCTCCATATTAGAAAAGTCTGCAAATCCTTATCCACATGGGTAATGGTAATGGGATCAGGAAAAAGCTAGATGGATTACAAAGGCATTGTTAAGGTAGAATATTCATAAACTGGTATTTTGTGACATATAAAGGATCAATCATAGGGACAGATATAAAAGATTTATCAGTGTTTCAAGCTTGGGTCACTGGCCTTAAAAAAAAACTGAAGATATGGAGAATTCAGGTGAGAGAATTAGTTTGGGGAATAGTTGGAGAGGTTATGATGTGGCTTTTCTCAATATAAAGACTAGATAGATATACCTGAGGACAAAACACTGCCTCAATTGAAAAAACTGAAAAGTACGTCTGGCATAAAAGAGAGAGAAAATGTATCAGAAGCATGTTGATTCAACGCGATATGGTTAAGAAGTGCCATGAGACTAGAAACTATCCAGCAAATATGCATTAGTCATTATAAAAATTTTTCTATACAGTGATCATGCATTAGAGAATTAACAGTATAAATGTAATTCCCATTTATAAACCCATTGACCTCGAGTCGATTCTTACATAGCGACTCTATACACCAGATAAATTATATTGCTTTTGCTACTTATCTTGTCACCTAGTTCTAGAGTGGGAACTTTCCCATGACCTCATAGAATGGTTTTACCCTTTTAGTTGAAGAACAACAACCAAAATTTATATGATCATATACCTGTTATGTGCTGAAATGCAATTATGAGACATTCCCTAAAAAGAAGAAACTACACCATATGGCAAAATGATGACGATCTTCTATGGCATTTTGAGGAAGTCCTTGCATGGCACAAGCGGGGAAGCCCTCAGCTACTAAACGAAAGATTGGGGGTTTGGATCCACCTATAAGGTTGGGGGTTGGAGTCCACCTATAGGCACCTCAAAATAAAGGCCTGGCAGTCTACTTCTGAAAGGTCAAAGCCGTTGAAAACCCTATGGAGCACAGTTCTACTCTGACACATGTGGGGCCACTATGTCTAAGATTCAGAATCGACTTGAAGGCAATTGGCTTGCTTTTGTTTTTGTTTTGTATCAAACTTTGAAGGTGGTAATATCATCACTGATCTTTGTCAGCTGAATCCATGGGTAACACATCTCAGCAAGATTAGCCTGCAACTAAGAAATGTTCATTATGGAAATTGACATCTGGGGGTAGGTGAAATAAATCATTTCATTTACTTTATCAGACTACATTTATATTTTATTGTTCCAATACAGATATTGAAGGAGGATAAGACCTCCGAGTTTCTAATTTATTTTTCTCAATACTTGAGAAGTATTCACCTATGCCAAGAAAAAGGGTTCAGAGTCCTAAATTTTCCAGTATCACTAAAAATAAATTAATGAATTTAAAATGTTCCAAAACTTATTTAAAAGCCTGATTCTTTGTAGCCATTTTAATGGACCAAAAAAAAAAAAAAAAAAATCTTGTTTCAGAGTCAAACATTCCCTAGTTCTCTGTTTCTTGCCCGAGTCTCTATGCCTTTAATTAAGTAAGGTTCTTGCCTCTCACTGGTCAAGAATGACCAGGTAAGGCACAGAGAGTTTTCCACAGGAGCAAAGCTTTATTGAAAAGGCTTGCAAGCAGAGACGAGGAGGGCCTAAGCTACACTTACCCCTGTCTCACAGAACAAAGGATTTGCACGGGCTTTTAAAAATTCTTGGTGGAGGTGGGGGAAGTTTCATGTTTATTCAGAGGCATAGGCAGGGTTTTCCAGCAAGTAGCCCATTTTGGGTGGGGATAGGTTAACTAAGGTGCACGCACAGCTCCTTTCTAAGATGGCTCCTGTCCCAGAGGTCTCTGGGATTCCTAGCAGGACTTACGATGGGGTGTTGCACCTGTGCATTCTCTCACTTCCCGAGTTCAGTTCCCCAGCTGCGGCAGCAGCTCCTCACTGCCCCTGGTGGAAGGTCACACAGCAGTCACAGGTGGATGTTCTCTGCATGTGCATGTCTCTGGGGCTGGTTTCATCCGGCTGCTTCTGAAAGACAACTTTAAGGAAGTTTCTGGGCTGTTTTCTGATACTCTGCCCCATTGTTCTGGGGAATGGCTTTGTTCCTGCGCCCTGGCCCATTTCCTGTTACTTTGTTACTTTAATTTGTTTATGTGAATTGCAGATCTGGGGGCCCCTCTGTTCCCTGTCTTATTCTCCCGCTCCCCATTATTTTGAACAAAATAGAATTTCATTCGTAAAAGAGTGGTATTAAGTTTTTTAAGAAAATGGGTTGAATTCTGACCCTTGGCAAACCTATGGAAATCAGCACTCGGTGGAATGAATAATATGAATGCTAGTTTCAGGACTTGCTTTAGGCAAAATATGTCAAGCCAGCAATCTCTCCTCTCCTCCCTGGAGACAAGGACGAGAATCTGACAGGGCAGGAACCAGAAAACACATTACCCTCAAACTGAAATATTGTTTAGGCTCCAGTAATTTCCTCTTCTCTTTAAGACAACTAAGACTCACACACTACATGACAGTTAATTCCTTTGAAATACATTTGTGTTTGTGTGGATACTGTGGTGAACAAAAGATTAATCTTCAAGTAAAACACCAAGAAAAAAGAATCAACATTTTTTTCCCTTCTACCTGTTCTAATAAATTAAACATTCTTTTGGTGGGTAAAACAAAGACTTACCTGATTTTGAATGGCCTGGAGCTAATACAGTGACATACCTACAAATATTTTTTTTTTCCTTTGAACTGATTTATTACCATTTACCAGCATGACCAAGAACCCACCCTTAACTAAATCATTTCACCACTGTCGAAATGGAAATTTACTAAACAATATTTAAAATCCAAGGCAATATTTAAAATAAATCCTTAATGAGTTATTTTTTTTTTAATAAAGATTTGAATGATGAAGCAAAGTACTAAGGCTTTCTTAGGGGTTTGCAGGCAATTCACAAATTTTTTTTCTGGAAAAATAAGTTTATGTTGTTTTTAATTAGAGTATTAAGGCAACTTTCTTTTTTAAATCATGTGCCATGGTAATTACAATTTAAATTTGTAGGTAAAAAACACGCACACAAATCTTTTGAGAACTAAATCTGACTATTCCGTGTGTAGCTACACAGGTCAATGCCTTCTACATTTTCATGCTTCCAAATCTCCATTAGCCATGCTGAGCTTCCTCTCTTGTACCAAAGAATTCTTTATACTCCAGAGACAACTACTGTCATGTATCAGAAGTGTGCCTTAGCTCCAAAGTAAAACTTTATATTAAACATGGGGTTCAAGTTATCTGTAATTTATTTAATATGTTCTTATCGCCTGCCGTCAAGTAGATTTTGACTCATAGTGACTCTGACAGAGTAGAACTGCCCCAAAGAGTTTCCAAGGCTATAAATCTGTAAGGAAGCTGACTGCCACATCTTTGTTTCACAGAGCCACTGGTGGTTTCAAACTGCCAACTTTTCAGTTAGCAGCAGAGTGCTTTAACCGCTACACCATCAGGGCTCCATAATATATTCTTACATTATCCAAAATGATTTAAGCAACACATTTTAATCCTACGTTTTGTCTCCTTTTTTTTTTGCTTAAAGTCTTCTGGTTACTCAGGCAAATAAAAACCTTGCCCAATTTAGTTAGGAGCCCTGGTGGCTCAGTTGTTATGAGCTCGGCTGCTTACGAAAAGGTCATCAGTTTGAATCCACAAGCTGCTCCTTGGAAACCCTATGGGGCAGTTCTACTCTGTCCTATAAGGTCACTATGAGTCAAAAACCACTCCACAGGAATGGAAAATTTACTTAAAAATTGATCTGTTTAGGATAATATTTATATAAATAGAAATATTTTGTGATTACAGAAAACATTTGTTATTTGAGTGAGGGTTGTTGGGAGAGTAGAAAAAGCATGAACCTTGGTTTGAGAAAACTTGTTACAAATCTGATTTCTCCCTGAGCCTCAATTTTCTCATCTGTAAAGTGGGGCAATAATATAGACCTTGCTGACTCAGCAAGACGAAAAGAGATGGTAAAGTAAAGGACCAGGCCCAAGTAGTTAGCTGTTCAACACATGGCATTTCCGTTTTTTGCCAACACCCACACCATGAAAAGAATTTACTTTGACCCACATATTCTTATTTGCGATAAATATTTCTTCCAGTTGCTGACTTAGATTCTTAGGAAGTAGAAGAACAACTTATCAATAGGACAGAGAACATTTAAATTTTCTTTACTTCATCATTTTTATCTACAGCAGCCTCTGTAATTACAAAATTTGGACATGTTCAAATCTAGGCATTTCACATTGCCTGATACTGACCAGCAAGGCCCAAGATAAACCTACTCATCAGATAAATAATCCTAAACAAATATACCTGGCTGTGAGTTAACAGTCTCATTTACTATATGATCGCAAAGTCTAGAAGTATAAGAACATTAAAATCATCTCTCTCAACAATTACTACAGTCACTGTAAGATAGAGGTTCCCAGGCTTAGGAAAATTCCACTGCCTCAGCCAGCTTGCTTGACACTCCCCGTAGCTTTACATTAACATCCTGGTTCCCCTTTCCTTAACTGCTGCCCAGAACTAAATGAAACCGGCTTAGTTGCCATATTGACATCCTGGGTAACCTTTTAGCTCATTGAGTGTCTCATGCATAGTAACTTCCCTGCCTTTTGGGCAGAGGGGGGCCACCATTGTAAATAAGCGATGTATGAAGCTATATGTTAACCCTACTGTGACTTTGTAGCATGATTAAGAATGTTGCCAATGTAATTCACATGATTTCCTTCCTCGTAAGCCCTTTCTTTCACCCTGTGGTTTTCCCACTGCCTCTGTATTAGAAAGATTGATTATCCTGGAAAATAGGCAGTTCAACATAGTAATTTAAGAATTGCATGGGATTAAATAAATTAATGTATAAAAAGCTACCCTCACAGTCTCTGGCACAGTCCAAGTACTAGTTACCTCCTTTTTTTTAGAGGACTTCAGTTGTTGATTCTAGAAAAGGAAATTCAGGTAGTCCTCCTGAACTTTTGGTGTTTTTTGATATACATACACATACATACCAATCCTGATAACTACAGGATCTTAAAGAACAAAAGTGCACATGGGCGTGTCCACACACACACTACCCCATCTGCGTACTAATACTGTTAGACTATCACACTCCTTTTTCCTTTTTCCATGTGCCTACCAGAGAATTCGATAGAAATAACCATTGACCTGTTCCTTTCTTGGTGAAAATGACTACTTCTGATCTTTAGCCCATTGTTAAAAATACGCAGATGATATCTGAGTACATAATTTTCCAAGTAGTGCTAAGACAAATTCAAGGGTAGATTTCACTGGCAAACAGGAGAGATTTTATGTTCCTGTCCCCAGTCCAGATTTTTAACTGAAAGGGTCAAAAGCCTCCAACATGTGCTACTTGGATCAGGCGGACACTTGAGAATATGTTGGCACCTCCTGCCTGGAGGGGCAATGGGAGGGTAGAGGGGCTTAGAAGCTGGCAAAATGGACACGAAAAGAGAGAATGGAAGGAGGGAGCGGGCTGTCTCACTGAGGGGAGAGTAATTGGGGGTATGTAGCAAGGCGTATATAAGTTTTTATGTGAGAGACTGACTTGATTTGTAAACTTTCACTTAAAGCACAATAAAAATTATAAGAAAAAACAAAAGCCTCCAACATGAGCATTTGACATTTTAAATTGTATTTATATAAATCCATGGAAAATATTTCTCAGTCGTTCTACTGAATATATAGTAAATATTTCAGCTTTAGGAATGCATATTTCAAAACATCTTTTATATTACTTTCAGGGACATTAAATCTTTCTTAACAATAAACCTGGTCAGAATTATTCAGGACCATTCAGTAAGTCAAGGGACAATGACACACTTTGATTTAAAACCAAACAGTTAAAATTGTACAGCCTATGGGATGCAGAACCCAAATTCTCGTAAAAAGATCAGACTTAATAGTCTGACTGAGACTAGAAGGACCTCGGTGGTCACGGTCCCCAGACCTTCTGTTAGCCCAGGACAGGAACCATTCCCAAAGCCAGCTCTTCAGACAGGGATTGGACTGGACAATGGGATAGAAAGCGATGCGGGTGAAGAATAAGCTTCTTGGATCAAGTAGACACTTGAGACTATGTTGGAATCGCCCATCTGGAGGGTAGATGAGAGGCCAAAGGGGGTTAGGAGCTGGTGGAATGGCCACGAAAAGAGAGAGTGGAGGGAAGGAGCTGGCTGTCTCATTAGGGGGAGAGCAATTAGGAGTATACAGCAAGGTGTACATAAATTTTTGTATGAGAGACTGACTTGATTTGTAAACTTTCACATAAAGCACGATAAAAAATTTTTTTTTAAATTGTACAGCCTATTTCTCCTTTAAAAAAAAAAAATTTTTCTCCTTTAAGGCCACTGCCATATGCACTCCCTTTTCACCCTCTTTCATTGTCTTTGACCACCCTTTACTTTGGTGTATTGGCAGGAATGTTTAAAAATATACAACTAGCATGTAGATCAACATTGACTCTGCTGAACATTCTCAGAGTCTTCTTCCAAAAGGCATGCACACACTGGAACAGCCTATGTGTTTATAATTTACTACAATTCAAATGGCAGGCTGTATATTCTTGGTGCTAGCCAAACACTATGGAAATATTTAATGGTAAAGATAAACCAAAAATTTCTAGCCAGTCACTTTCAACTGAGATCAATACAGTGTAATGATGATTTAGGTTGCTTCTTAGTTCAACTTAAGTAATTTTCCCTTTTCTACTTCAAGACTGTAAATCTAACTAATTGGCTTACACTCTCTAGAACTGCTTCTTCTGCTAAGTATAATTGTTTGTCTGGATTCTCCTGCTTCCCAAGTAATTTTATGGAGGGCTTACCTACTGATCTCATTATACTTCTAGCTCCGATCCATCAGGCTCCATGCTGTTATTTACCCGCTTCAGGATACTTGATAAATTAAATCCAGGCCTTGTTAAATTTTCCTTTTTAAGAAACAAATATCACAATTTAATATGGATTAAATTAAACTAATAGGCACTGGGCTTCTTTCTCAGTGGAATATACATTAGTTGACTTCAATTTGACCACTGAAATATCAACACCAAAGGAAAAATGATAAGGTTATTTGTGAAATAGATGAATTTGGGGAAAGAAAACTCCAGGAATATTTTTGAAGAGGAAGAGTCAAAATATCCTATCATTGCTTAATCATCTCTTAGTGATAAAAGTGGAATGCACAGAAGATAAAAAGAAAAACAAAAGGATACAAGTAACACAACAAGTTCAGAAATAATGGCTACACGATGCTAACATCTAATTGTAAAGGCAGTTCTTTTGATAACCACTTAATAAAATCACCCTTTTAACTACAGCCCTAACAATCAGAGTTAATTTTTCACTTAGACCAGATTATTTCGGTCCCATTAAGAAAACTAATCCAACTTGATGAACTTTTCTGTTGATTGCTCCCATGCTCACAGCTGGAGAAGAAAAGAGGGGTAATCCACAGGCCCTCTGTCAAACAGCACTTCCCTTCTTTGAAGTGTGTTAACGTTAAAGCCCCTGATGAAGATTTTATCTTTGGACTGTGTTTTTCTCAGTGAAGCCTTTGGCACGAAAGCATCACTCACCTGGAACAGGCCAAGAACAAATGTTGTCATCTTTCTGACTTACCGTTGGAATACCTCTGCAGAGAAAACATGCTGATGTTTCTGCAAACACTTTTTAGAATAAAAACCAAACCCAGTGCCGTGGAGTCAATTCTGGCTCACAGAGGCTCTAGAATAAGGGGTGGGAAACCTTTCAGTCAGCTCTGAGATTGGAATGTTGAGTAAAAGCTCAGCCTTCTCCAGGTGAAATAAACCCTCCAATCGAAGCTTTGAGACATACCGTGAACATCT
Source organism: Loxodonta africana (assembly GCF_030014295.1). Lineage (NCBI taxonomy): Eukaryota > Metazoa > Chordata > Mammalia > Proboscidea > Elephantidae > Loxodonta > Loxodonta africana. Next base: position 14,846,274 of record NC_087358.1, on the reverse strand, counting down.
TTATTTTTTTCTAAGAGGGATGCTCAGATGCTTTATTTCTTGGGTTGGTGATCAATGGGGGAAAAAAACACAGAAAATCTTTAGAGGATTTTCAAAATTATAAAACACAGTACCTCAAAAAGAGAGATCCCTTGATAGATGTGAAATCAGAGAAAAAGGCACTTTATATATATATATATATATATTAATTATCTCTTACTGAATATCAAATTACCCCAAATGACAAACACTTGTGGATATTACTGTGGGGGGAGGGGGGGTCAGGAATCTGGGAGTGGCTTAGCAGGGTGGGTGTGGTTCAGGATCGCTTATGAGGTGGAGCCGGAGCAGGAGCCAGGGCTACAGCCATCTAAAGTAGGCCTCAAGGATGCACCTCCGTTATGGCTGACTCACACGGCTGTCGACAGAAGGCCAATACTCAAGTGGCTGTTGTCAGAAATCCTTTGCCAGCTTTTGACGGAAGCCCTCAATTTCTTCCACGTGAACTTGTCCACAGGACTGCTTCAATATCCTCATGACATAACAGCTTGTTTCTCCCAGACTGAGCAGCTCAAGAAGCAGAGAAAAACAAAGGTCACGATGCCTTTTACGTCTCAGAAGTCACACACTGACATTTCCACCATATTCTATTTGTTAGAAATGAGTCACTAAGTCCACTCCACAATCAAGGGGGCAGATGTGAAGGGACGAATATCAAAAGATTCATAGACGTATTTTAAAACCATCTCAGTGTCACTCTCACCTGTTAATATTTTGACAGGCCAAACAGTATTATATTTATGGGAGACAGACTTTAAGGCAGCCCCCATGACCTCCACCTCCTGGCCTTCATGCCTTTCTGTAATCTTTTCCCATTAAGTGTGGACAGAAACTGTGACTGGCTTCAAATTAATGGAATGTGAGAAAGGTGATAGGATATATGTCATTATGTATACATGATTACATAAGAGCTATCCTTATGTAATTACATAACAGTAAGCCTGTCTTGCTAGTGCCTCCTTCTGTCCACTGCTGGTTATAAAGTAGCAAGCTGACATGAATCCTACTGCTGAAAGGAAATTAATTCCACCATAACCTGACTGAGCTTAGAAGTAAAACCTTTTCCAGTCAAGCTTTCAGGTAAGAACTCAGCCTTGGCCAACACCTAGACTGTAGCTTGCAGAGGACCCATCTAAGCCATTTCTGGACTTCTGCCCTACAAAAACTTTGAGATAATAAGTGTTATGTTGCTTTAAGGCACTAAGTCTGTGATAATTGTTATGCACATAAAAATCAAATACAGTACTGAAGTCATGAAGGCCAAATCTGACCTATTAGATGGATAGATAGAGGGAGAGAGAGATGGATAGGTATAGAGAGAGAGAGAGAGAGATGATAGAGATAGAGATAGGGATGGATGGATGGATGGATGGATGGATGGATGGATGGATGGATGGATGGATGGATGGATGGATGGATGGGTGGGTGGGTGGGTGGGTGGATGGATGGATGGATGGATGGATGGATGGATGGATGGATGGATGGATGGATGGATGGGCGGGCAGACGGACAGACAGGTAGATGTTCCTGTTGTTGTTAGCTGACATACAGCTGGCCCCCAACTCGTGGCAACCCCATGCACGGTGAAACCAAATGCTGCCCAGTCCTGCATCATTCCCATGATCAGTTGCAAATAAAATCGCTGTGATCCATAGGGTTTTCACTGGCTGACTTTCAGAAGTAGATTCCAGGCCTTTCCTCCTAGACCATCTTAGTCTCAAGGCTACAATAAAACCTGTCCGACATCATAGAAACATGCACTCCTCCACTAACAGATGGGTGGTGCCTGCCACATAGAGTATTAACTGGGAATCGAACTGAGGTTTTCACATGGAAGGTGAGAATTCTACCACTGAACCACCACTGCCCCCAATATAAATATACCTATGTGTATGTGTGTGTATGTGTGTGTGTGCATGTATATATATTAATGTTTAAGACTATTACCTTGTAAAATAAGTCACTTTATATCTTGGGGCCTCAGTTTCATCATCTGTTTAAATACGGAGATAATACATTACCTGCGAGGTCAGTAGATAAAACAATTAAAATAGATCTCATCTTATTAAGGATGAATAAAACCAGAAAAACCCAAACCCATTGCTCTCAACTCAATTCCAATTCATAGCAACCTATAGGACAGTAGAACTGCCCCAGAGGGTTTCCAAGACTGCAAATTTTTATGGAAGCCACCTGCCATGCCTTTCACCTGTGGAGCAGCTGATGGGTTCAAACCACCGATCTTTGGGTTAGCAACTGAGCTCTTAACCATTGTGCAACCAGGGCTCCTTTAAAGATAGCTTGTTGTTGTTGTTAGGAGCCATTTAATCAGATCTGACTCATAGCTACCTTATGTACAACTGAATGAAACACTACCGGGTCCTATGCCATCCTCACAATTGTTACTGTGTTTGAGGCTATCATTGCAGCCATTGTATCAATCTGTCTCTTCAAGGATCTTCCTCTTTTTCACTGACCCTCTACTTTACCAAGCATGATGTTCTTCTCCAGGTACTGGTCCTTCTTGATTACATGTTCAAAGTACTTAAGACGAAGTCCCCCCATCCTCGCTTCTAAGGAGAATTCTGGCTGTACTTCCTCCAGGACAGATATGTTTGGCCTTCTAGTAGTCCATGATATAGGCAATATTCTTCTCCAACACCATAATTCAAAGGCATCAATTCTTCTTCAGTCTTCCTTATTCATCATATAGCTTCCACATGCATATGGGACGACTGAAAATATCATGGCTTGGGTCAGGTGCGCCTTAGTCCTCAAAGTGACATCTTTGCTTTTTAACACTTTAAAGAAGTCTTTTGCAGCAGATTTGTCCAATGCAATATGATGTTTGATTTCTTGACTGTGACTTCCAAGGGTGTTGATTGTGGATCCAAGTAAAATGAAACCCTTGACAATTTCAATCTTTTCTCTGTTTATCATAATTTTGCTTATTGGTCCAGCTGTGAGGTTTTTTGCTTTCTTTATGTTGAGATGTAATCCATACTGAAGATTGTAGTCTTTGATTTTCATCCGTAAATACTTCAGGTCCCCTTTGCTTTCAACAAGCAAGATTGTTTTATCTGCATGTTACAAATTATTAAAGAGTATTCCTTCAATCCAGATGCCCCGTTCTTCTTCATATAGTCCAGCTTATCAGATTAGTTGCTCAACATACAGATTGAATAGGTACGGTAAAAGGATGCAACTCTGACGCACACCTTTCCTGCCTGTAAGCCACACAGTATCTCTTTGTTCTGTTAGAATAATGACCAGCCAAGATCCATCTGACATCAGCAATGATGTCCCTCATTCCATCCTCTCTTCTGAATCTGACTTGAACTTGCGGCAATTCTCTGTCCATGTGCTGCTGCAACTGTTTTGAACTATCTTTTGCAAAATTTTACTTGCATGTGATATTAATGATATTGTTCAATAGTTTTCACGTTCTATTGGATCATCTTCCTTTGGAATGGGTGCAAATATGAATCTCTTCCAGTTGGTTGACCAGATAGCTTTTTTCCAAATTTCTTGGCATAGACAAGTTAGCATTTCCAGAGTTACATCTGTTTGTTGAAGCACTTCAACTGGTATTCCATAAATTCCTGGAGTCTTGTTTTTTGCCAATGCCTTCAGTGCAGCTTGGACTTCTTCCTTCAGTACCATCAGTTGCTGATCATATGTTACCTCCCGAAATGGTTTAATGTCAGCTAATTCTTTTTGATCTCTATGGTGTATACCTAAAAGTGGGGTTTCTAGATCATAAGGTTTTTGTATTGCTAGTTTTTGAGGAAGTGCCATACTGTTTTCCATAGTGGTAGTACCATTTTACTATCCCACCAGCAGTAGATAAGAGTTCCAATCTCCCTGAAACCTCCCCAGCATTTGTTTTTTTTTTTTCATCAGTGCCATTTTTGCAGGAGTTTAACTTATTTTTTAAGTAATTATAGACTCATAGGAAGTCGCAAAGTTGGTAGAAAGAGGTCCTGTGTACCCTTCACCCAGTTTCCTCCCGTGATTGCTGTTGTTAGCTGTTGCTAAGTCAGCCCCCAGCTCTTCAGACCCCATGCATAACAGAACAAAATGCTCTCAGCCCTGTGGCAGCTGCATGATCATTTGCAGATCAGTCTGTTGTGATCTATAAGTCTTTCATTGGCTAATTTTTCAGAAGTAGATCACCAGGCCTGTTTTCCTAGTCTGTCTTAGTATGGAAGCTCTAGCTCTAGCAACACGCAAGCCTCCACTGATAGACAGGTGGTGGCTGTGCTTAAGGTACATTGGCTGGGAATTAAACCTAGGTCTCCCACATGGAAGGTGAGAATTCTACCACTGAACCACCACTGTCCCCACTGCTGTGATTACATATTAAATAATTATAGCACAATATCAAAACAGAAATTTGACATTGGTACAATGTTTATTATTTTATGTCATTTTTTCACATGTGTAGCTCCCTATAATCACCACCACAATCAAGATGCAGAACTGTTCCATTTCAACAAACTCCCTCTTTCTACCCTTTTATTAGATACATCCCACCTGCTATCCCTAAACCCTGGAAACTACTAATCTCTTTTCCATCTCTACAGTTTTGTGATTTTGAGAACATTATATACATGAAATTATACAGTATATGACCTTTTGTTATTAGCTTTCTTCATTCAGCATAACCCCTTGAGATCCATCCAAGTTGTACGTATCAATAGTTTGTTCCTTTTATTGCTGAGTAGTAATCCATGGTATGGCAGTACCACAGTTTATTTAAGTCTTCTTATATTGAGAGATTTATTCCTATATTTTTATTCTGAAAATGTTATAGTTTTACATTTTACTTTTAAATCTAACCTGAGTTTTTAATTAATTGTTATACAAGGTAGAGTTCATTCCAGGGTCATTTTTTTTACCTATGAAAATTCAATTGCTCAAGCACCACTTGTTAAAAAGACAATCTTACTTTCATTGAATTGTTTTGCACTTTGTGAAAAATCAGCTGTCCATACTTGTTTGGAGCTATTTTTGGGTTCTCTTTTCTGTTCTACTGATCTATTTCTATCCCTTGCCAATACCACACAGGCTTGATTACTGTAACTATATAAGAAGTCTTGAAAGCTGATAGAGTGACTCCTACCTTTTTCTTCTTTTTCAGCATTACAGCTAGTCTAGTTTCTTAGCATTTTCACATAAATTTTAGAATAATCTTGTCTCAAAGGATCTTGCTGGAACTTTGATAAGAATTTTGTTAAACCTATATATCAATTTGGGAGAATTAACATCTTTACTGAGTCTTCCAAACTATGAATATGGTATATCTCACCATTTATTGGGATCTTCTTTGACTTCTCCCATCAATGTTATCTAGTTTCAGAATGCAAGTCCTATATGTATTTTGTTAGATTTATATTTAAATATTTTTGAGTGATTGTAAGTAACATAGATTTTTCATTTGTGGTAATTTTTTTTAAATTTTGATTTCTACATACTTACTGCTAGTGTATAGAAATACAACTGATTTTTGTATGTGATTCTGTATCCTTCAGCCTTGCTAAACTCACCTGTTAGTTCTCAGGGGTTTATTTTTAAAAGATTCCTTAGGATTTTCTATATAGGCTATTATGTCACCTACAAATAAGAATCTATTTATTTATTTATTTCTAATCTGTCTGTTTTTTACTTCTTTTTCTTCCCTTTTTGTGCTATCTAGAACTTCCAATGCTATGTTCATTAACAATGGTGAGAGCAGACATTCTTGCCATGTTCCAGATTTCAAGGAGAAATCATTCTATTTCTCATGATTTTGTATAAAGCTTTTTGTAGATATTCTTTATAAAGTTGAGGAAATTTCCTTCTATGCCTAGTGTTCTGAAAGTATTTCTTATGAATGGATGTTGAATTTTGTCACTTGCCTTTATCAATTGATATCATATGATTTTTCTTCATTAACCTGTTAATAAAATGGATATAGTGGTTGATTTTTTTTTTTAATATTGAGCCAGTCTCACATCCCTGAAATAAACCCCACTTTGTCATGGGATTTCTTTTCTCATATGTTGCTGACTTCTATTTCTAATATTTGGTTAAGAATTTTTGCATTTCTATTCAGGGGCATATTGGTCTGCAGTTTTCTTTTTTGTTACTATCTTCATTTCAATTTGGTGTCAGGACAACACTAGTTTCATAAAATGGAGGGTTTTTTTTGGCATTATACTTAGAATTACTATTTCCTGGTAGAGGAATTAGTTTTATGTTTTTAAGGATGTGTCTATAGTGTACAAATACAGTGGACAGCTTTTGATTACCCAGCTAATTTATTCAATTTTAAAATCATAGACCTCAAATGGTTCATGACTAGCTAATTGATCACTTTAGCAATCATAATTCCTATACTTCAAGCTACGTGTTGTGTGCTCACAATCACAAGTCCCATGCCATCATTTTTACCAAAAGATTAGACCTACGAGTTATTCCAATTAAAAAACCCATTGCCATCAAGTAGATTCTGACTCATAGTGACCCTATAGGACAGAGTGGACCTGCCGCACAGAGTTTCTAAGGAGTGCTTGGTGGATTCGAACTGCCAAACTTTTGGTTAGCTGCCATGGCACTTAACCACTGTGCCACTAGGGTTTCCAAAACCTGTTGCTGTCAAGTTGTTTCCAATTCATAGTGACCCTATAGGACAGAGTAGAACTGCCCCATAGAGTTTCCAATGAGTGCCTGGTAGATTCAAACTGCCAACCTTTTGGTTAGCAGTTGTAGCTCTTTACCACCACACCGCCAGGGTTTCCTTATTTAAAGTAGGCACGTATTTAGTCAAACCAATCAATTAACCAGCAATCATCAGTTAATATACTTAGAAAATATTGACTCATTCAAAAAGCAACAACAGATCCAATTGCTCTATATTACAGTTTGACCATATCATCAAAAAGCAGCAGATGCATTATTACATTTCCTTTAAATGGGTGAGAAGTCAGTATTCAAGCCATTAAATAAGGTGTTAATGCTCTAATACAAAATCTTCAGCTTTAGGGCATTGAATTGAATCTCCTAACAGTGCAAAAAATTTTTTCTGGGTAGTTTTCTATTCCATTACCATATGTGACGCACAAGAATATAGCTACACATCAAGTCAGCTTTGGGGCTGGTAGGTTTTTTAGCAGGTATTTATAGAGCATATTATTCTGCATTGTAAGATAAATGCATAATGCAGATCTTTTCAAATTTATTATTATGAATTCCCTGCAAAAAGCACATCCATTTTAAAGGTGAAAAAACCTGAGAAAACTCTGACTTTTTGACTCATATTATCAGTACTCAAAAACTGCTTAATCAACAAATCCAAAGTGCCACACATTCCTCCATAAAGTCCATTATGTCGCCTTCACTGTACCAGTCTAAGGGAATGATGAGTCTCCTAAAAACTCACATTTCATGGGTAGCTTGATACAATGCCTGGCAGAAAGAAATGATAGCTTTTCAGTAACATTACAGAAATTTTTACTGGTTTAAAAGTAGTCATACAATTTGTGATATTTAACAATAGATAGAATTCAAACATTTTTGTAGTGGTTAAATGTGCAGGCTCCAGGATGGAGTCAGACAGCCGGATTTAAAATTGTGGTTTGGCCACTTACTAGGTGATTGAACTTAGACAAGTTACTTACTTAGTAGGCCTCAGTTTCTTCATCTGCAAAACGGGACCAATTTAATACCAACGCTCATATATTTGAGATACAATAAAATAATTCACCAAAGGAATTTAGCAGAATTCCTAGTGCTTCATCAGGGCACCACAAATGTCAAATATTCTCATTGTGGTTACACCTACAAGCTGATATACCATCAGCCTTGCGAGTACACTTTCACAGGAATCGCACCAGAATATCTAATCAAGGATTACTTGATTAACAGGGAGAGGGAAAAAATAAAAATAATTCTAAATGCTAAAAGGCATGTAAAATCTAGTATGTAAATACACTTGGGAATTTGTTATAAAAACGTAATACTCAAGAGCCCATATTATCTATTAAAAATATATACAAAGCATTCATTCCACCTTTATAAAAAAGACACATAATTCTAGGACGAGAAACCATACAATAAGCACTAAAGTAAGCTTTAGAAACAAGCACTTAAATCTCCCTTCCCAAGTTAATGTTTTCCAAAACCACATCTTTTTATTTTAATCTTTGGAAGAGAATATACCAAGTAAATTTAAAACGTGCCTTCTGTTGCCTGTCTGCATGCCACACCATTTGCTTACTGAGACTCTTCTTGAGTTCAAGAAATAAAACATAACACAGCTTTCCCTAGTTCAACACCGTACTGTCTCTTTAAATCAACGCCTCTCTCTCCAGCAGAGCGAGCAAATAAGTCTTTGTCTTTTCCTTTCTACAGAAGGGAACGTCTCTGAATTACAAAGTGCTTTTGATTTAAAAATTTTGAGTAAGAGGCTACATTAAAGAATATATATAATAAAAATGTATTCATAAAAACTTGATGCATATACTAAATGCCCATAAAGTATTCCTATTTGTAAGTTCTAGGCTTTTCATTTTTCTAAGGATACTATGTCTGTGAAAATTTGATATTAAATATTACCCAGAAAAAAAATATTTAAGCTTTTAAATTACTGAAGTGCATAGAACGCATTTTCAAAAAAAAACTGTTCTGGAGTTTTTTGGCTTTGTGTTTTTTCACCTGCCTTTTAGGAAAATAGTAGCAGTAGAAGAATGCTAAAAGGTCAGCAGTTTGAATCCACCTGCCAATCTGGGGAAGAAAAGACCTGGCAATCTGCTCCTGTAAAGATGCCACCCAAGGAAACCCCATGGGGTAGTTCTATTCTGTCCTATATGGTTGCTAAAAACCAAACCAAATCCGTTGCCATTGAGTCAATTCCAACTCATAGTGACCCTATAGGGCAGAGTAGAACTGCCCCATAGGGTTTCCAGGGAGCACCTGGTGGATTCAAACTGCCAGCCTTTTGGTTAGCAGTAGTTGCTCTTAACTGTTACACCACCAGGGTTTCCTAGGGTTGTTCTGAGCCAGAATCAACTCGACAGTACACAACAACTAGCAGAAACATGCCAAATAAAGGGTGAAAAAAAAAGATTGTTAGACGTTCTGGAAAATGCTGTGTATGTGAATTAATTGTATAATATTAAATTCACATTGGAATATCTTCGTTTATTTGTTTAGCCCTCAAATTCATAATTTTTAGGGAGTAATTTTCTCTTACATTTAATTCCAAATCATTAAAAAAAAATTTTTTTTTAATGGCCTTAAATTTTTGAAGCTAATCAAATAAAAACTCTTAAGTGAATCTTTTTTATTCTTCCCTTATCAGGTTTTTCTATCATAGCCTTAGGTAAGAATTAATGACTATTTATTCTGTGAAATCTACTAAGGCTTGGAAGTTCATCATAGGCTTTAAGCATGAATTTTCATCATTACAGGAGATCTTTTTGTATGTGTACCTAATGCATTTAGCATTTACAAATTCTTAATATGTGTCCCGGAACTACGACTGATACGTTGGATTTCTTGAGTCAACTGATCCATATTTTCTATATATATTTTCTGGTATTTTATAATAACAAATCTTCACTTTTTTAAGTACAACTTCCAAATTTGACTTAGAATCTGGCATTGGTACTGAGGCAACTCAAAAACCTTAAGAAAGTTGCTTACCGTTGCTAAGATGTATTTAACCAAAGCACCTCTGAGATACAAGCCTGGGGCACAGTACCACTTCTTACTTCTGTTGTTAACAACAAAAGGGTGGCAAACACACGTGACTCTAGTTAAGAGCTCCAGTGTGAGACCATTGTTCAACATGACAGAATGTATACACTAGTATAAAAATTAAGTCACCTTCAGGGAAAGGTTTATCAGGGTTTTTTTTTTTTCACTAAGCCCATTGGAGGTATAGTGGTTAAGAGCTATGGCTGCTAGCCAAATGGTCAACAGTTCACATCCACCAGGTGCTCTTTGGAAACTCTATGGGGCAGTTCTACTCTGTCCTATAGTGTCACTATGCGTCAGAACTGACTAGACGGTAATGGGTTGGGTTTTCTTTTTTGTGTGTGTGCCTCTTTTGTTTTTGTTTTTCCTTGTTCTTCAGAGACAACTTCCATTTTCTTGTTACACTAAATGTGAAAAATAATGCCTTCCTCTTCAGCTCTGAATACCCATAACAAATCTCTGGTGATCATTTCAATACCTGTCAAGACCCTTGCATCATAACTCTGGTGTCTCCTCTATGCTGGAGAAGGAAAAAAAAAAGAAGTTCCATTTCTCAGTGAATTCCACCTCCATGCACCTTGTCCAAGCCAGAAAACGGTGACCCTGATCCCTCTCCCTCTTTCACCTGACATGTCAAAACAATCACCATGTACTTTGTACCTACCTACAAAATCTGAATCTGTCTACTCTTTCTCCTCTCCTATTGTGCTACTCTAGCCAAGGACCTTTCACCTTGGGCTGCTAAAATGACCTCCTGCCTGTTCTTCTGGCCTCCAGCCCAGCTCATTCTAGTCTACTTTCTGCACTGCAGCCACATTTATTTCATTAAAATAAAGATTGTACCACACTAAGGTCTTTTTTCAATTCCTCAATGATTTCTAATTGCCCCTAGTGTAAAGTGTCAACTTCTTTGCGGGGCTTGAAAGAACCTTCACAATTTGGACCTCCCTAATTCTTCAGTTTCCTTTTCTGCCATTCCTGATCACACACTATATGCTCTAGGCAAATGGAGTATTTATATCAGTCTTTAGACTTCTTTTCAACTTTATCAACCAATACTAACTCTAAGTCAGAGTTTCTCAGTCTTGGCACTATTTTGGGTGGGTTGATTCTTTGTTGCCGGGAGAATGTCCTGCGCATTGCATAATGTTTAGCAGCATCCTTGACCTCTATCCACTTGATGCCAGCAGCACACCCGGCCCTCCCCCCACACACACACACACATAACCATGATAATCAAACACTTCCCAAGATCTTTCTAAATGTCCCTTGGGGTACAAAATCACCTTCCAAGGAGAATCACAGCCCTGTGTGAACTCACACAATCCCTGACTTTTTTATACCAGATATGATAATAGCTTTAAAAGACCTCTCTCTCTCTCTCTCCCTCTCACATACACTTACACGCCTACACACAGAGCAGTCCAGGGGCAAACAGTCCAGTGCTAGTATGATAGTTCCAAGGCGTCAAGAATCTGGGTTCCTTCTTTTGCTTCACAAACTGAGAATTTTTCCCTCTTCTACATGGTCTAAGGTAATTCATCACCATTTTGTCAACAGGAAGTAAAAAACTGGGAGAAATGAGGGTGTCCTTTCCTTTTAAGGGCATACCCTTATATTCATACACCCATTCCAGGACCTACTTGGAAATATAAAAACCAGGTTCCCATTACTAAAATAATAATATTGCTATAAGCAAACAAATAAATAAATAAGCAAAGTCAGGAGAATGCATTTGGGGAACAAAGAGCAGTTTGTGCAGTCATCTGCCTCCTTGACCCCCAAAATATCTGTGTGCATCATCTTTTCATTAAAAAAAAAAAAACTTCTTGCCTGAGGAAAATAATCCCGTAATCCCAGCTAGTTACTACACCCAGATCAAAATCCAGGATCTCTGGGACACGTGCAGCTTCTTCTGATCAGGAAACTGAAGTTACAGAAAAGTTATATGTTCCCCATCACTAAACACACAGAGACACATTCACACAAGCTCACAAACCCAACAACACATGATGTAGGAATATGAAACCTGTAATTAAAAAATAAATAAGAAACTACCCTCCGGAAAAGGGAAGAATGGGAATTGCCCTGTAATCTCCGGTCCATAGCAATTATCAAATTCTGATGGCAGGAACTCAGAAGACCCCTGTCATGACAGGGACACAGTTCCTGCCTGGGACAGCTTATCTGGCAGCCCCCGATTCCTCCAGCCCCTACCTTTACTTCTGAAAGCTTCTTCCTTATCCTTATTTTCTGTGGTCACATCAAAAATGGAGGAAAAAAGAAAGTATACCCTTCTTATGGGCTACACAGCTTTTGCAACCTGCTCAGTGCTAGTGAAGTTTAGGTCCCTGACGGTTGCTTTAGAGCTCAAATAATCACAGACTTTTCTAGGTCAGGCTCGTAGGCCTTTATATATATATATACATATATATACATATATACATATATATATATATATATATAGTCAGTATCCTGTGCTAGAATCCATTAAGATTTCCAGAGGTCTTGAGCCTGAAGGCTTTTACTTACGGCTGAATGGTATGCTTGGTGTGAGGCGTCTAAGGAAGGAGAGATCTCTGTGGCTGTAATTGGTAGAAAAATCCTGGCGAGGAGGCAGGATTTTGTGAGAACTTCCATGGGTCACTATGAGTCAGAATCAACTGGACGGAAACAGGTTTGGTTTTGAGTTTCCATGTGACAGATTTTTTTTTCTAATTCAGTCACTTCGTTTAACCTTCAGATCAGTCCAGCGATATAGAAGATACACTGTTGTTTCACAGATGATAAAACTAAAGTTGGAACCTTCCACAGCTGTTTAACCAAGTAGAGCTCGGATTCAAACGTACTTCTTCCTAATTTCAAAAGCTTTTCTCTTCCCATTCATAATAACTTCCTCTTGAGATTTAGACAAGTCCCAAGGAAAAGGTGGAGAGAGCATTCTAAAAGGGGAGAAGGGGCGTGGAGAATCCATGAGCAAATGGTGCAGAAGAAAGAAAAAGAATACTTGGAAGAGAATTCTATATATAGGTCAGCCTGGATTGGGGGAAGCACGGGGGTTTGTACGAGAGAGAAAAAATTAATGTAAGACTAAATTGGTAAAACCCTGACATCAAAAGGTACTTCCAGTAGTTTGAGGATAATGCGCCCCTGAATGGGCCTCCATTTTTCTAAATTCCATCATAGAGCAAGTTGTGTTACAGCCAGGAGTCCGTGGATCCTGCAAACAGTTAACACGCTGGGCTGCTAAGGTTGGCACTTTGAGTCCACCCAAAGGCATCTCGAAAGAAAGTCCTGGCAATCTACTTCTGAAAAAATCAGTCGTTGAAAACCCTGTGGGGCACAGTTCTACCCTGACACACATGAGGTCGCCATGAGTTGGAACTGACTCCATGGAAACTGTTAACTAGTGTTACAACAAGCCTTCCTTTTATGGATAGATATCTGAATGCCTGTCCTCTCCCTTTTTTGAGATAATTATTGTTTGATTATCTAGACTTACAGTATGCTATTGTCCCTACTACGCTACAGGAAAAAGTTGAAATTACCTTTCTTTTGTAAATAGATCCATGTTGTTTAATATTTATTTCTTCCATATACTTTATTGCTATTGCCACAAATAAAAAATAAGTAAATAAATACAGTTTTTAAATTTATCTTGAAAAATTATTTAAGTTACTTGATTTCAGTCTTGGAGTATGGAAGTATGGCTCCCCGCCCCCCCCCCCCATGACTTTATCTAACAGAGGAAACAAAAGATTCACAAATGAGTTGATTATCATGGTAACCACTTTAGCAATCTGGTTTCATTATCAGTGAATTCATTACCATAGAGGAGTTTCAAAAGAAAAATTAGGGTATTTGAGGGTCACTTAATTAGATAAGTGGGTCTTGGTAATTAGGCTTTTTTGAAAAGATAATGTATTTGTGAGGCATACTTAGGTAAATTTATTTAATAAACATCCCCAGGAGATGCTAGTTCCTTTTGTATTTAATCTTGATGAGTTTCTATACATATCCTGGGGATATTAGGGGATTTCCTGTTCTGGTAATGGGCTGCTACAGATTTTCTCTCAGTTTCAGAAATGACAGAGATCTCATCTCAGCCTTAATGACTATTTAAAGAATACCAACTGGAGTAGGTGATTAGCAACAGGAAATAGGGTTTATGTAATTGAAATTTATCTGGGGCCCAAAGAGATAGAGAAGAAAGATTACAAGGTCAAAGAGTTTCTTACTTGCTATTGGACATTAAAGACTAAAAAGGGATATGTCTGCTCTTAAATCAATGCTATTAACCGTGTTCATTTGCATCTCCACTTTAACTTACATGGTTTTGTTTTTGTTTTTTTATGTACACTAGCTCATGTAAACTAAAACTCAATTTCATCATTCCAGTCACCATAAACCAGTAAACGTCAAGAAATTTATGAAATGGATATAAAAAAAGTACTGTTATTGTCATCACTCAGGCAATCAATCAACGCGTAATCACATGTGGCACTTTTCAGAGGAACACCAATTGTCTAAAACAAATCAATAGGTTGATGTATACACATTTCTGTAGACCATATAACAGAACTAACTTTGATAAATACAGCAGCAGTAAAAAAAAAATATATGATCTAACAGTAGGAAGTAGACTAAAGAAACTAATAAGGATTATTTTAAGTATGGATGATTATATGTTGAGAATAAGCTAGGACTAGAATCAAATCATATCAAATTCAGAGTAAGACAATGTGTGAAAATTTCTTATGTGTTTTCAAGCCTTCACAAATTTGAGTTAAATGTCTTAAATCATGTTTAGGTTAAAGCCGGGCACAAATAAATAAACAAAATAATAGGTGAGGTACCATCATTACTTCTGTTTCTCCAATTCAATCAGACCAATCCTTCAGTGATCATTCTAAAAAGACAAGAGGGAACACATGGAATTTCTGTAGCAATTGTTGTTGTTAGGTGTTGTTGGGTTGATTCCAACTCATAGTGACTCCATGTACAACAGAACAAAACACTGTCCAGTCCTGTGCCATCCTTACAATCTTTGCTTCTTTTGAGCCCATTGTTGTAGCCACTATGTCAGTCCATCTCATGGATGGTCTTCCTCTTTTTTCTGACCGTCTACTTTCCAAAGCATGATGTCCTTTTCCAGGGATTGGTCTCTTCTGATAACTTGTCCAAAGTAAATGAGGCAAAATCCTCAATTCTAAGGAATATTCTGGCTGTACTTTTCCAAGACAGATTTATTTGTTCTTCTGGCATTTCGTGGTATGTTCAATATTCTTTGCCAAAAGCATAATTCAAACTCATCAATTCTTCTTCGGTCTTCCTTATTCATTATTCAGCTTTCCCCATAGCTTGGGGATTGAAGTAATTAAAAATACCAAATCAAGGGTTTGCCCAGACCATTTGAAGGAAAAGAAGAGGCTCACAGGACTGTAGCTGGGAATCGGCAAAATGCAGAAATGGAGATGACAGATAGCAGTTTGCCTGGAGTAATAGAAAAAGTAGAAGCTTAGGCATGTATCAGACCTTTTTAAGTCCACCTCCCCCACTTACAGGCCATGATTTTGGGTAAATTAAGAATAGCCGCAGGTTTTTAATCTCTATATTGAGAATGATAATGCATGTCTCAGTACAGAAGAAGTGAGAGAACGCGCTTAACACAATTCTTAACACGTAATAGACATTTTAAAAAATATATTTCTTCCTTCAGCTGAACCAAAAGAGTTGTATTCTAATGATACACCTGGAATACTACAAAACCCCAGTGACGATGTGACAAGCAGAGAACACAAATTAGTATTTATCCCTTTGTTAAGCCTAGTGACCTTGCCTTAACACCACCAGAAAAACCTGTAAATAGAGATAAGTTGTATATTAGACTTATTATGGCATCAGGATTGGTAGAAGACTCATTAACAACCTGCGATATGCAGATGACACAACCTTGCTTGCTGAAAGTGAAGAGAACTTGAAGCACTTACTGATGAAGATCAAAAACCACAGCCTTCTGCATGGATTACGCCTCAACATAAAGAAAACAAAAATCCTCACAACTGGACCAATAAGCAACATCATGATAAACAGAGAAAAAAATGAAGTTGCCGAGGATTTCATTCTACTTGAACCCACAATCAACACCCATGGAAGCAGCAGTCAAGAAATCCAATGACATATTGCATTGGGCAAACCTCCTGCAAAAGACCTCTTTTAAAGTGTTGAAAAGCAAAGGTATCACCTTGAAAACTAAGGTTCACCTGACCCAAGCCACGGTATTTTCAATCACATCATATGCATGTGAAAGCTGGACAATGAATAAGGAAGACCGAAGAAGAATTGACACCTTTTAATTGTGGCGTTGTGCAGAATATTGAATATACTATGGACTGCCGAAAGAATGAAATAATCTGTCTTGGAAGAAGTACAACCAGAACGCCTTAGAAGCAAGAATGGCAAGACTTCATCTTACATGCTTTGGACATGTTGTCAAGAGGGATGAGTCCCTAGAGAAGGACATCATACTTGGTAAAGTACAGGGTCAGCAGAAAAGAGGAAGACCTCAATGAGACAGATTGACACAGCGGCTGCAACAATGGGCTCAAGCATAGCAACGATTGTGATGATGGCACAGGACGAGGCAGTGTTTCATTCTGTGGTACATAGGGTTACTATTAGTTGGAACCAACTCAATGGCACCTAACAACAACAACGTGGTGAGATTATTAGCAGTATCACCAAAAGGGAAAAATGAGAAAAGATATTTACAGGATTCCAGAGTTCCTAGGTCTTTCAAGTTGGAGAAGTGTTGGGAGTGGGTAGAGTTTTTTAGACTGGTGAACATAGCAAGGTGATGATCTTAAAGGAGTCAAGGTTCTTGATAAGTAAGCTGTTTAGCTCTTCCATAGTCATCTTCCAGGACAAGTAGTTCCTGAAGCATGCAAGTAAGTTACTTTTGCTTGGTCCCAATATTGTTTAATATAGGAAGAAAGAATTATGTTGACTTCATTTATTAAGCCTCACATAGATTTTTTTGTTGTGTTTTGTTTCATTTGTCTGTTTTGTTTTTAACAAGAAAGATAGCATCTTCTTTAGTCCAAAGGACTAATGGATCACAACTACCACAGACTCCACCAGGCCGACTCTAGCACAACTCAGTGGTGCCCGGCTGCCACAGACTGCTCTGACAGAGATCACTATAGACACTCTGAATCAGAGCTGGAAAAAAATGTAGAGCAAAATTCTAACTCACACACAAAAAAAAGATTAGACTTACTGGTCTGACAGAGACTGGAGAAACCCTGAGAGTACGGCCCCTGGACACCATTATAGATCAGTAACAGGCACTCCCGAGGTTCACCTTTCAGCCAAAGATTAGACAGTCCCATAAAACGAAAGGAGACTAAATGGGTACATCAGCCCAGTAGAGAGGACAAGAAGGCAGGAGGAGACAGGAAAGCTGGTAATGGGGAACCTAAGGTAGAGAAAGAGAGAGTGTTGACATGTCATGGGGCTGGCAACCAATGTCACAAAACAATATGTGTATTAGTTGTTTAATGAGAAACTAGTTTGCTCTATAAACCTTCATCTAAAGTACAATAAAAATATTTTTCTTTAAAGATAGCATCTTTTTTATTTTAATTGTCTACTTGCGTTAACTAGCACCTCCATATAAAAATTAACTTACAGTGTGTGATATGTAACAGGGATATCTCATTACCGATTTTAAAGCAAATGCTTCCAGTAAATCCCATTTACACTCTTGGCATTATATAATAGCTGTACATTTTCCTGTTTCCTATTTCTATTATATTTCTATCTTTTCTACTCCTTGTGGTGTCCTTATTGTCCTTTACTTTTTGTAATTCCTTGTTTTAGATGATTAATTTAGAGGTTTAGATTATTTTTTGTTTATTAATATAAGTGTTTATACCAATAAGTCTTTTCCGTCTGAGCACTGATTTTTCCATATTAGTAGATTTTTATGTATAGTACTTTTATTAATGGTATTTTGTGGCTTGTTTGCAATTTGATTTATTATGACCTAAACGATATTTAAAAAATTATTTTGTAATTTTGTTGCCTACTTTCTACTTTTACTATTAAATTTTAGTTTAAATTACACTACGATCAGATAATTTTTTGGAATTTATTGCTGTCTCTTTGTGGTCTAACTTTTAGTTAATTTTTGTGACAGTTCCCGGAGCACTTATATTCTTTGTATTTTCAGGGTGGTACCCAATCTGGTTCTGGATTACTAATAATTTTACTTAAGCTTTCACATTCTTATTTACCTGACATGGAATGACAGCGTGAACTAAAGACTCCTACGACTACTGTGTTTCTGACTATTTCTCCTTACATGAATGTTGCTACTGTTTATTACATTACTATTAGATATTCATTTTGGACTGCATCCTTTATTATTATAAAGTCTCTCTCTTCATTTCCTATTTTTATGTGTGTTTTTGTTGTTGTTGCATTTATTGTTGCCCTGTATTCATCCTCTGGGAACACCACTCTCCACCTCTTGGTGGTTGACATGTTTAGCTCAGCTGCTTCCACATGTGGCTTCAGGGTGGGAATATAATGCAAGGGTGGGCAGCCACAGTGTCAGTAGATTCATATGGTAGGAACAGGCCCAAAGCCATATCAATGAGTCAGAGCACAAGGGAATTTGATCTATGAGAAATAAGTGTTATTTTTGCAGCCAAATTGAAATAAGGGAAGAGCTGCTACGTGCTAACTTGTTACCTCATGGGGACAGCCTGCCTGAGAATAGAACGAATATAGGAAAAGCTTCACTGAGAAGTAGAGAAGATTCCTAACACAATTTCTGAGGAACTAAATCATGTTAGACTTTCAATCACCTGTACCTTTTGGTGCTTTTGTTATATAATCCATTGATTACCCCCTCTTTAGGGGAATTTAATATGAGTTGAGTTTCTGTCACTTCCCATCAAAAATATCCCATTTATGATAAGCAGTAATTTTCTTACTACCCATTTTTTTTTCTCAGTGTGTTAGGTCAGAGTGTAATTTTCTAAAACATAAAAAAAATGACTCTAAAACTAATACATAATGAGCACTTCTGAAAGATTTATGTAATTCCTTAATGAAGAAAAAGTAGCACATAAAGCTATGAGAACAGAGAATACCAGATACTGGCATTATAGTCAAATAAAGAAGAAAACTCGTAACGTTATTTTAAGGTTAGATTTAAAAGATGATTTTTATCTTTCAGAGAAATAAAACAGTATTTTTTAGTTTGTTTTTTTAATAAGAAAAAATCAATTACAACTGTACAGAACAAAAACTATGTGCAACTTTTTAATCTTCGACAAGTTAACATCTCCCTTTACAGAGTATAGTATGGTTTGTAGTGATAGTAAAAAGAAAGTTAAAAAAAAGATTATATGTACCTAGAGGTGACTCAGGTAGCTTGTCTATTAAATCACGGAGGGAGTATGTGACAATGTTTTGCCCTCTTTTCATGTTTTGGATAGTTTTCTTAACAGCTACTCCTTCACTGAGAGAAATTATAACTCTACATCATTTGGCACTATGGCTGGAGTATTTTTAAAGCCCCACCCTATCCAACTAGGGGGATAAAGGATTCTTATACAGGCAGTCCCTGGGTTATGAACTAAATCAGTACTTAAGTCTGTCTTTAAAGAAAATTTATAGGTAATAAGAATAGGTGCATACAGTTCTTATTTAGCATCAGTTAGTCAAATGTTTGTCTTAGTACATAGTATACATTTTACCTCTCTATGAATTGGAATCGGCTTGATTGCAATGGGTTTGGGGTTTATGCATACAAAGCACTTAAGAAATACTTCCAAATCACACAATGTTTTCTGAGCATCACAAAGTAGTGTGTGCATTTGTTCTTATAAAACCTGGCATTTAACTTCAATTTTTAATATAATAGGCTTTATGACAGTGCATTCTTAAGTACAAGTTGTTATAGAGACATGTAAAAAAAAATTGGCATAGCAGCACTTATGAAAATAACTCACTGTGGGGAGGGTACGGTTGGCAAACAAACATAGAAGGCATGCATTATTTGCATTAAAATATAGCATAGTGATAAAAGGGTCAGTTAATCAAGAAGATTTAACAATCATAAATATATGCAGCCAACATTGGTGCACCTAAATATGTAAAGCAAATACTGATAGATTGAAGGGAGAAATAGATAGCACTAAAATAATAGTTGAAGACTTCAATACACCATTTTCAATATTAGACAGAATATCTAGAAAGAAGATCAACAAGGAAACAGAGGATCCGAATCACACAATAAAACAACTAGACTAACAGACATGTATAGAACACTCCACCTGACAGCACAATATACATTCTACGCCAGTACGTATGGATCATTCTCCAGGATATATCACACATTAGGTCAAAAAGCAAGTCTTGATAAATTTTAAAAGATTGAAATCATACAAAGTATTTTTTCAGACCACAATAGAATGAAGCTAGAAATCAATAACAGGAAAAAAAAAAACAACTGGAAAATATACAAACATATGGAAATTAAACAACTTACTATTAAACTATCAATGGGTCAAAGAAGGAATCAAAAGAGAATTACAAATTTCTTAGAGGAAAGTGAAAATGAAAGCACAACATACCAAAACATATGGGATACAGCAAAGGCAGTATTCACAGGGAAACTTATAGAAACGAATACCATAAAGAAGATTGCAATAAAAGCGAAATTCCTCAGTATGATTCAGGGCATAAATGAAAAGCCAACTGTCAACATTATGGAGAAAGACTGAGAGCATTCCCTGTGAAATCGGGAGCCAGATAACGGTGCCCACTCTCACCACTTCTATTCAATATTGTATTAGAAGTCCCAGCAAGAGCAATAAGACAAGAAAAATAAAAGATATCCAGATTGGAAAAGAAGAAGTAAAATTATCTCTATTTGCAGATGATACGATCCTATATACAGAAAATCCCAAAGAATCCACAAGAAAGCTTCTAGAGTTAATAGGAATTTAGCAAAGTTGCCAAGTACAAGGTCCACAAACAAAAATCAGTTGGGTTTCTAAACACCAGCAATGAGAAATTTGAAGGGAAAGTTAGAGAAACAATTCCATTCACAATAGCAGAGAGAGACTAAAATACGAAGGAATAAATCTAACCAGGGACATGCAAGACTTATACAATGGAAACTATAAAACACTGCTCAAAGAGATTCAAGAAGACTTAAATAAATGGGAAGATGTTCCACATTCATGGGTTAACCAAAAAAAAAAACTTCACGGGTTGGAAGACTTAAAATCCTTAAGATGTCAATACTACCCAGAACCATCTATAAACTTGATGTAATCCTGGTCAATATTCCAACAGCCTTCTTTACAGAAATAGAAAAACCAATCCTCAACTTTATACGGAATGGCAAAAGGCCCCAAATAGCTAAAGGAATATTAAAACAAAGCAGGAGGACTCACACTTCTTGATTTTAAAATATACTACACAGCTATAGGGTCACTATGAGTCAGAATCGACTCAATGGCAATGGGTTTGGTTTGGTTTTATACAGCTACAGTAATCAAAATAGCCTGGTATTGGTATACCAGTAGACACATAGACCAATGGAATAGAATTGAGAGTCCAGAAATAAATCCACCCACCTATGGTCAACTGATTTTTGACAAGAGTGCTAAGTATATTCAATGAGGAAAGAAGAATCTCGTCAATAAATGGTGTTGGGAAAATTAGACTTTTACACTCAGAAAAATGAAACAGGACTCATGCTCACACCATAGGCAAAAACAAATTCAAAATGGATTAAGGACCTTAATGTGCAAACTAAAACCATAAAATGCTTAGAAGGAAAATTAGAGGCAACTCTGTCAGGCCTAGCTTCAACAATGGACTATCTAATACAGTAACAGAAGCACAAATGGCAAAAGACAAAATAAATAAATGGTACCTTCTAAAAATTACAAATTTTTGCTCATCAAAAGACATTACAAAAAAAAAAGTGAAAAGACAAGCTACTGACTGGGAGAACATCTTTGAAAACCATATATCTGACAAGAAATTAATAATCAAAATATATATAAAACTTCCACAACTTAACAACAAAAAGACAACTCAATAAAATAATGGGCAACAGACTTCAACAGACATTTCACCAAAGAGAATATGAAGAGGTACATGAAAAGATGCTCAGCATAATTAGCCATCAAAACAAACAAAAAAAAAACCCAGTGCAGTCGAGTGGATTCTGACTCGTAGCGACCCTATAGGACAGAGTAGAACTGCCCGATAGAGATTCCAAGGAGCGCCTGGCAGATTCGAACTGCCCACCTCTTGGGCAGCAAGCCGTAGCACTTAACCATTACGCCACCAGGGTTTCCATTAATTAGCCATCAGAGAGATGCAAATCAAAACCACAGTGAGATACCATTTCACTTCCACTAGGATGGCTAAGACAAACAAACGAAAATAACAAATATTGGCAAGAATGTGGGAAAATTGGACCTCTTATTCATTGCTGGTGGGAATGCAAAATGGTACAACTGTTGTGGAAAATAATGTGGCAGTTCCTCAAAAAAACTAAAAATAGAGCTACCACATGACCCAGCAATTCTACTGCTGGGTATGTACCCAAAAGACGTGGAAGCAGAGACTCAAAAAGAGACTTGTACACCAATGTTCATTGCAAGACTATTCGCAATAGTCAAAAGGTGGAAACAACTTGAATGACCATCAACAGATGAACAAAATATGGTACATACCTTCAATGGAATGCTACTCAGCCAGGAGGAGAAACAAAGTCTTGATACAGGCTACAGTATGAATGGAGCTTGAAGACATGATGCTGAGCAAAATAAGACAATCACAAAAGGACAAATATCGTATGACCTCACTTTTTTAAAAAGACAAGAAAAGGCAAATGTACAGAGATTAAAGTTTATTAGTGGTTACCAGAGGCAGGAGGGAGGGGGGAAAGGGGAGCTAATGCTGATGGAAAAATCGCATTAAGGGTAGGGCAGCACAGCTGATTATTGTGATTGCTGTCAATAAGTTGAACACTTGTAAAAAGTTGAATTGCAAAAGTTGTGTGATAGATATAATTAAAAAAAAAAAAAAGAGTAGCTGCCAAGGCTGCTATGTGCAACCTAACACCTCATGGGATTTGATTCCTTGGTTTGGAGGTTTAGGGTCATGGTTTCATGGACATCCCAGTTAATTGGCTTAATAATATGTTTACTGCATCTGCTCTACCTCTTAGCTCATTGTGTAGTGCCTGGGGTCTTAAAATCTTGCAAACAGCAGTCCAAGGCACAACAATTGGCCTCAATATACCTGAAGTAACAGAGAAAGAAGGAGAGCCAGGAATAGGAGGAGAAAGTAGAATGTGTGGTTAACTGCATCCAGGAACAACTGCCTCCACTTCCACGACACCAGAAGAAATGGATGGTAACTGGCTACTGTTAGTGACATTTTGATCAAAGATTCCGTACAAGAATCCTGAACAAAATGGGGAAAATGCAGAACAGAATTTCAAATGCTCATGGACTCCAGACTTCATGGAGCCATGGAAGCTGGATGAACTCTGAAACTGTTGCCCCTAGATAATCTTGAGACCTTAAACCAAAAGTATTCCCTGAAGTCTTCTTAAAACCAAAGAATAGTTTAGTTTAGCCAGTAAAGAATATCCGCCTAGAGCATTATGCGCTTTTAAGAACTATCTATATGGAATCAAACCGACAATAGCAACTGGAAAGATTAGATAGGAATCTTAGGGGACATTGAGTGTATGTTAATACTGGAGGAACAACTAAGAAAAGGTGGGTAAGAATGGTTGCACAACTCAAAGAATGTAATCAGTGTCACTGAATTGTTTTTATATACAAGCTGTTAAATCGTGTATGTTTTGCTGAGGGCTTCCAACTGGTTCTTTTCTATTAGAATCTCTGCTGAGAATTTGCATTTCCACCCTCAGATATACTGAATCAGAGTCTACATTTTAACAAGATCCTCAGGTGATTCTTGTGTATGATAAATTTTGAGAACCGTTGTTCTGCTAGTTGTTCTCAGAATTGTTTCCTAAACAGCAGCATTAGCGTCGCCTGAGAACTTGTTAGGAATGTAAATCCTCAGTATGGGTTCAAACCGCAACCGGTCGGAGCCCTGAGCAAAGTGTACACCCTGGTTTTGCTGCGTATATTCTCAACAAGAACAGCAAAATAAATATTTTTTCAGTGAGTTATTAATATCTTCAACTACTATTGGTGAGTTTTGGGTTGGCTCCCCAGTCACCCATTTGTCTTAGAACAGTCATACCCCACAATCGACATGGTTATAGCAATGGAGCTTCTTGTGGCCATGTTTGTACAATGTCACTGGGCCCCACACAGCAGCCACAGATTGAGAGAGAACAAAAGTGGACACCCTAACCCAAACTGGTCCAATCAATTATCCCGTCATTAAAAATTAGATCAAGGGATCACAATAGAGGGTCCCAGACAGAGCTGGAGAAAAATGTAGAACAAAATTCTAACTCAAAAAGAAAGACCAGACTTTCTGGCCTGACAGAGACTGGAGAAACCCTGAGAGTATGGCCCCCAGACACCCTTTCAGCTCAGTAATGAGGTCCTCTCTGAGGTTCACCACTCAGCCAAAGATTGAGCAGGCTCAAGGAACAAAACAAGATTAAAGGAGTGTACCAGTCAGCAGTTCGAATCCACCAGGCACTCCTTGGAAACTCTATGGGACAGTTCTACTCTGTCCTATAGGGTCGCTATGAGTCAGAACCGACTCAATGGCACTGGGTTTGTTTGTTTGTTTGTTTTTTACCAGCCCTGGGGCGGACCCTGGAAGGCAGGAGGGAACGGGAAAGCTGGTAATAGGGAACCCAAGGTTGAGAAGGGAGAGTGTTGACATGTTGTGGGGTTGTTAACCAATGTCGTACAACAATGTGTGTACTAGCTGTTTGATGAGAAACTAGTTTGTTCTGTAAACCTTCATCTAAAGCCCAATGAAAAAGAAATGAAAATAGATTAGGTATCAAACATTCTTTTTCAATGGAACAAATAAAGGCTTACAGGAAAACTGAGGAAGACTGGCTTTAATCAAATTTACAGACAGAGAGCAAACGTGCACACAAAAGATATTTTCCTGGTTTCTTACCGTCCTTTATTCTCCAGCTTAGGCGGCTCTTGAGGCCCTATTTTAACTCTGACCTTGGATTACATGAAACACTTCTGTAGCATCATAATACATGTCTTGTTTTTACCTATGCTAGCCTCAAGGGGTTTTTTATTAATTTCAGCCAGAAGAGACTAACAAATATACAGTAGAAGTATTCCTATTGTGGTAATTAACATTCTAGTAGGTAAAATTAAATTTGGGCCAAATTGATGGTATCATTTAGAACCAGCATTCAAACAAGAAGTTAAGTGTTGTGGAAAATGGAAGAAATTCCACTAATGCAAACTTTCTAGCAAGAGATTAAAATCTAGGAAATTAGTCCAAGAAAATCAGGGATAAATACATAACCATATATCTATAAGCACATCATAGTCACATACCTCATAATTGCAGATAATGTCAGAAATTGGACATTATCTACACGTTCAACACTGTGGTATTTATTAAATACTATATATTATTTGGCATTCATATAATTAACTATACAGTGAAAAAAATATTATGTAGCTCTAGCTACCTATATATAGAAGAATTTCTGTAAATTATTGAAGGAAAGTATGCAAATCATTTTGTAAATGACCCAATTTTTATAAACGTGTGTGCACTGAAAAATATCGAATGGCTCTACATCAATGTGTTAGCAATTATTATTCCCTAGTTGGTGGGCTGCAGGTAATTTTTTACTATAATTTTTTTAAAAGTGTTATTATATTTACATTATTTATCATACCAAACCAAAAAGCAAACTCATTGCCATCGAGTCAATTCCGACTCATAGGGACCCAATGGGACAGAGTAGAACTGCCGCATAGGGTTTCCAAGGAACAGCTGTGAATTCAAACTGCTGACCTTTTAGTTAGTAGCCAAGTGCTTAACCACTGCACCACCAGGGCTCCTGTTCATAATAAGTGCCTATTATATAATTATACAAAATTAAGCTATTTTTATCTTTGAGAAAAAAAAAAAACCTATATAACTAGGGAAGCTTTCTAAGCTGAGAAAGAGGCCACAGAAACTCAAGAGTAAAAAGATGCACTTAAAATGGAGTCAAAGGCCAAATCTTGGGGCACTGGGAAAAGTCCTCATTTCCAGGTAGTAGGAACGATACCCTAAGAATTAGCGTAACTCCATTTTAGTACCTCTAGAAAGATAAGGAGAGCAGACTGGTAAGGGGCAGAAAAAAGAATTTCAAATTTGATAAAGAGAACTTTACTTTGAAGATCTTGAAGAAGCTTTTTCAGTTACCTTGGGGGGTTGAGGGGACAAATGCTCTGATAAGAATGCCTTGCAGTGCGGCCTTTGGCAACTTAACTTTTTGAAATTAATTTAATAATTTATCTTTCACCTTTGGTGGATATCCTCCATTTGCCTCTTCCTGCCCCCTTTGCCCTCTTTTTGACCCTGTTCTGTCCCCTGGCTTTCCAATAGGAACCAAAGAAGGTCGTCCTGAGTCCTCTGGATTCTTGTTGGCTGATACAGGGCACTATCAGAAAAGGCAAAGAGGGTAGAGAGTGAGGCCAGGGTACTTACTCCATAGGCAGGCATTCCCGCCACCTCATGAAGCCACAGCTTCTCTTCACATAGCTTCTCTTCTTTGCTCCCTCTCCATCCGTGTCCAAGCCGTGGGATGGAAATGAGTACACTGCACCCCCAGTATTGCACTGAACAGCCTGAGCTGAAAAATAAAAGGCTTAAAAAAGAAAAACTAGAATAATCTCTTGTGCATGCTTGCTCCCGTATATGTGTCTTAGTCTCTTAGGGCTGCTATAACAGAAATACCTCAAACGAGTGGTTTCAAAGAACAGAAATTTATTTTCTCATAGTTTGTGTAAACCTTTATTTGTTCTGTGGAAAAAGAATGTTGATGCTTACTTGGTCTAATTCCTAATTTCCTCAATAAGTAAGGTTCCCTACTCTTTGCCCTCACCTTTTAAATAATCCCTTTATAAACTCCTCAAATTACCCAGTGTCCCGTGCCATCTGTTTCCTGCAGGACCCTAACTAATGCAAATACTTCCTTGTAAAACAGATTAGCAGGATCTATCCCTCTGTTCTTTAAAGGAAACTACTTCATTACATAACATTACATCAGCTTTAGGACTGCTCATAGAATGTATAATTACAAAATTGACCTACGACAGACCTTGCCGGTGCTGGCCACATCGCCCACATCGCCCACATCCCTCTGCTGGCTCCCTTCGTGTTCGTTCCCTAAACCAGCACCTGTTCTCTTTTTTGAAGGACTGCCTTTGACTGCTGGGAGAATCCCTTTACTTGTGCACAGGAAAAGATGGAAGTGCCTGGAAATTTATATTCTACCACTCCCACCCCAGCAGCCCCTAACCAACAGTGTCGGTGTATAAATACTTCAGCTCCCTAACCTCTGATAGAGACAACTCTGAGGCATAACCTAGCCTGTCTGCACGTATCCTCTGCTGGACTGAGCCACAGTTGCTCTCTGTGAGAATTGACTTGATATCACGAGCTTCCCTGGATTCCATCTTTTTCCTTTGTTTTTCAGGTCCCCCCACCCCATTCATCTGTGCATTTTTCTTGGATAATTTCCTACTAAGTCTCTTTCACCAAAATCCTCACTCTCAGGACCTGCTTCAGAGTAGCTCAATATAACTCGGCAACTACATGAAATATATCAAATATAGATTTTAAAATATATATAAAAAGACGGAAGAAATAAAGAAATCATTCAGAGCATTACAAGTAAATAGAAACACATCCGAAAGAAACCCATGTTAGGTAAATTTTGGTTTTTGATCAAGAATGATTTAATACACTTCACTTTTAGTTCTAAAAAGCAATGTTTGGGGAAGAATTGATTCACTTCGCCCAACGACTTTTCAATGCTGAGATATTAAATTCTAACAGCATGAACTCTGATGAGATCACATTATCTATGACATGCATGTGTGCACTGGAAAAGGGGGTGCCATTCTGCAGACTTTTCACAGGACCACACAACTGGGAAGAAAGTAGTACATGCTTATTAAACTATTTAAACTCTGAGAGGTGTCCTGGTCATTTTTCCATACTCTAAGAAATTCAGACCTGATGCATCTTGAACCTTGCCAGGGAGGACAGGAGCCTTTGTAAACTCAGAGTAATGCAGGGAAGAAGAAACCAAAAAGACTCGGTTCATTATCTTCCTATTTCAGTCTTTACTTTGATAAATGAGATGACCAAGTCCGAAGAGTCTAAATGGTTTACACAAAACCATTCAGCTGGTTTGTAGAACAGAAACTTAGACCCAGGTCTACACAGTTCTATTTAAATGTGTTTCCATGGCTGATGTCATTTATTCCACTTTGGAAATTATTTAAACACATATTTTTTCAACATTCTGAGAGATGCAAACTTAATCTTTCACCACCTATTGATTTTTTCAGATGATTGTTGTACCAGAAAGTTGAGTGATGATTTGGTTAATTTAATTACCAAAGTTGATTGAGGTTAATTATTTGTAAGCTCGTTAGATACTTTACCTTCTTCATTATGAGTCTGACATAAAAGTTAGGGGTGGAGAGTGTGGATCACCCACCCTTTCCTCCCAGAGGGCTTGTAGGGTCACCAGCGCTCCTCCAACAGGTGAGACACATGTCACCAATAAATCAGCAACCTTGAGAATTTTTAACACAAAAATCATGTTTTATAATAAAAACGGAAAACATTTATTCAAGTCAACCAAAAAATTTTAAATATTAAACCAGTTTATTTCTTATCTATTTCTTTATTTGCAGAGTAGAAGAGATGATTTTCCCCGTACTAATTTCTAAGCAATTTTTCAATTTTCAATGAATTAATTGAAAGAATAATTGCATTCTTTCTGCACCTATAGAAGACGGTACTGATGGAAATAACTTTTTAAAAGATAGTCTCATAAATCCACGTACCTGAATTATTTTCACTGGTACATCATTGCTGTATTTTTCAAAATCTAGTAAGCAAACATAAGACCTGTAAATGAGTTCTTCCTGAGCCCTGGCAATGAGTGCTATGAACACTGTGTACTGTTTCAGCCTGGCTGGTTGTGATGTATTTCTCAAAACCATTCTAACACGATTACATGCACTTCCATGACTACAAATTAAAAGTGATATTGCATAGTACATGATGGTATTGTACAAACAAATCTTAATGATAAAGTTCAAAAACATTCTGTAAAAGCATTGAAAGGTATCAAATTTTGCTTGAGCTTTTTGATCAATTTGAATAGCATACAGATTTTTAATTATTTTGGAATAGTTTCCATTCTGAGAGAAAAGAGGCCATTGTTAATAGCAGATTTTTCATAATTTAAATTAAAATACAGAAATGGAATACTCACCTATGACAAACTTAACACATTCTGTTTCTATAAAATCTGCTTCTACCTACATATGCAAAATTAGCAGTACTTTTTCAGAGGGAGTTAGGGAGGGAATACATAATTTTGTATTGAAAAATAGAATTATAACATGAACAAAATCATACCACTTAGAAAGCCAGCGTCTCATAATTAGAGCCATTCTGCACAAATTTAGTTGATGTATGTTTGCTGTTTTTGTTCCTTGCAGACACAAAATTACCTTTGAAATAGAGCCTTTATTAGTGATCTTCAACATTAAACCTAACAGCAGAAACTTGAGCCCGATGCAAGAATTTAAACCCAGCTCCACCGCTCACCAGCTGTGTTACCTTGGGCAGGTTACTTAACCCCTCTGAGCCTCAGTCTTCACATGTTAAAATGGAGACATTAATAACGCTTACTTCATAGCATTGCTGTGAGGATCATAAATGAACGCATACACGTAAGTGCTTAGAAAAATGCCTGGCATCCCAGCACAGAGCAGGCTTTCAACAAATATTTGTTGAATTGAATGTCCCTCCAAAATAAAACAACATACAGCAGTCCCAATAAGATAAAGTAAGTCAAATTATTCTCACATTTCATAAATACACAAGTTCTTATTTAAGAAATTTAAACACCCTATTCCAGAAACTGGCATTTGCAAACCAAGGAGTTGTTTCTGCAGCATTTTCTGGGGGTGTCTCGGAAGCCCCATCATTCCCACAAGCCCTGCTCTAGCACCTGAAGCCCACCGATATTACTTTGGCTAAGCCATGGAAGATCATTTCAAAAGGCAAAAGTTAAAAAAGCAGAAAGAGATGATGTTACGTATTCAAACAGAGCCACTTAAAACAAGGTGGGGAATTAAGATAATAGCCACTGATTCTTTAGCTATACAGTTTATTAGATTAGTCATCTGGTTTTAGAACTATTCTATGGGAGTATATCAGAGAAAGGGCAAGGACGGTAACAGGAGAGCCCTGGAAGTGTTCCAGGACAAGATGGGAGGAATAATTGCCTACTTAATCTATTTTTCTGAGGCTAGTACACCTCTGTCATCTCAGAATGCCATCAATACTGTTTTAAAATAGAAATTTTCAACCTCAGATGTATGTGGTGGTGTGTGTAGCTTTTGAAGTCACTGACAAAAAGATCTGATAATGTTCCGTGTTATGACACTTCCATTATCCCACAAAATAAAGACTTTCTTGCCAGAAAAAAAAAAAAAAAAGAGAGAGAGAGGTTCTGTGCTTCAAAGTAAAGCTCGTCTCCACCTAATACTGAAGGTTTCGTTCATACTGTCTGTGCGCAGAGTACAAACGGAAGTGCTGGAGTTAGTCTGGGTCTGTCGGTGACACAATCAGACAGCCTGACATTGGGTTACCAGGGCCAAGACTGCAGCTATGTAACCTTAACCTGTCACATTCAAAGGCTGAGGAAGAACTTTGAAACAATTGGTGTGCCCTGAAAAGCAAATGGCACTGAGTTTTAGTACACACCTACTGAACCGATTCCAGAAAGTTCACCGTACCGTAATATCGCTCTCAGTTCCACGGCTTGGGTTAATGTGTTATCATAGTGACAGAAGCTTGGAAGATACTAAGTACCCAAATCGTATGTCTACCAATTAGCGCTATGTAAATATGAGGTGATGGGCTTAGAGTGTCTACAAATAACATCCCTCTCCTTCCATCCCAAGATCAGAAAAGACTGGCACGGGAGTCACACAGATAGCAAGTAATATGCCAGCTCTCTTACTGGTAAAAAGCTAGCTTGGAGGACACGTGGCAAGTGTGTCAACAGACGGCTTGCTAACACTCGTGTGAATTTAAAGTTCACACTCCTCACCCCCGATGCAGCTGGGAGTAAAGTCGGCTCCACTGAGTTTACCACTCCTGGGAAAGAGCAGAACAGGGTGTACTTTCTCTGCAGACAGGCAGATCTCAGAATCAAAAAAAAAAAAAAAGGAAAGGGTAGGCCAATCTTGCCTGATCTTCTTAGCAAAATAACTGAAGAGCTTACTCTTCTTCTCGTGAGAGGTCCACGAGGGCTACTTTAGCATGTGGTTTTCAGCTGGGGAATACATACACTTACTAGGAGACTTTGACAGCTATTTGAGGTTGCTCCTGGCATTTAGTGGGAGAGGGCCAGAGGTGTTGAACATCCTGAAAAGCACACTACATTCCCAGGCAATGAAGAATTTTCCTGCCTATTATCCAATAGCACTGGATTTTTTGAGGAACCCTGCTAGAAGCCCTTGCACAGGGAAGCATGAGGAGCAAGGAATGAGTCCTTCTAGAAGTTTTGGAAGTGGGCATGTGTATGTGTGTATGCATGGGGGCACCTGGCAGTACACAGCTACGTCCATGTGGACTATTATTTCCTTTTTCTAAGGTGTAATTTACATTGAGTAACCCAACCCAAACCCATTGCCACCCAGTCGATTCTGACTCATAGAGACCCTGTAAGGACAGAGTAGAAACCCCACAGGGTTTCCAAGGCTATAAATCCTACGGAAGCAGACTTCCGCATCTTTCTTCCATGGAGCTGCTGGTAGGTTTGAACCACCAACGTTTTGATTAGCAGTCAAGCACTTTAACCACTGCTTCACCAGGGCTCCTTCATGAAGCAAAATTTACCCTTTTTAGTGAACAATTCTGTAATATAATCTTGAAACCACCAACAAGATACAAAAGAATTCCATCACCCCCCAAGCTTCTCCTTCCACCCTAGTCCACTAGCCAATACTGATCTGATTTCTACCTCTGCAGCTTTGCCTTTTCTAGGATTTCATATAAATGCGGTCACACTTTTGAGTCTGGCTTCTTTCACTTCGATAGCTCATTTGCAATTCATCCATTTTGTTGCGTGTGTCAGTAATCCATTCCTCTTTGTTGCTGAGTAGCATTCCATTGTGTGGAAGTACCACATTTTGCTTATGCATTCCCCAGTTGAAGAGTATTTCATATGAACTCTTAAATTTCAGAGATTTAGGTTGGAGATAAATGCCATGTCCGAATCTGAACTTGCTACATACATCTCCTCCCATATTCCCTACTAGCTCCTTCTGAAAACCATTCTGATTCTGGTGCTCCCACACATCGAACCCAGTTTCCCTGCTCATGAAATCATACCACTTACTACATGACAATTGTCCACTTCTCCCAACAGACTTTGAATGCATCGGGCTAGGAGTGGTGTCTCATTTAATATTTTCATCCTAGGCAGCAAGTATATGGTTTTGGGCATATCTGAAGTTAATTAATATTTATTGAAGGAAGGTTTGAACAAATGAATGGCAAGTGAACAAAAGAGGTCTTATATGTAGACCCGTTTATGCCTATGGAAACCAAAGGCATGTGCATTTCTGTGGGGATATGCACTCCAGTATTGAGAGTTGTGCAAGGTTCCTTATGCTTTCTTCTCAACATTGTATACACACACACACACACACATACACGCACTGGGTCAGCATGTTAGAGAACAGGGCTTTCGTGTGATAAAAAGCAGAAATAAACCCATGGCCACGCACATATACACGTACTTGCCCAAACAAAAATATAGACTCTAAATACTTGACTGTGTCTTTTACAGCCACCTTATTCCATGAGATACACCATGAAAGATCTAAGCAGAAACTAAGCCAGTGTCTTAGTTATCCAGTGCTGCTGAAACAGAAACACCATAAGTGGATGGCTTTACCAAAGAGAGATTTATTCTCCCACAGTCTAGGAGGCTGGAAGTCTGAATTCAGGGTGCCAGATCCGGGAAGGCTTTCTCTCTGTCAGCTCTGGAGGAAGGTCCTTAAAGGATGCACTATGCTTCTGGCACTGCTT
Source organism: Loxodonta africana (assembly GCF_030014295.1). Classification (NCBI taxonomy): domain Eukaryota; kingdom Metazoa; phylum Chordata; class Mammalia; order Proboscidea; family Elephantidae; genus Loxodonta; species Loxodonta africana. Next base: position 14,813,124 of record NC_087358.1, on the reverse strand, counting down.
TCTTGGTACATTTTAGCAAACTGTTGTTTTTCTTAGGTATGGTGGAGTCAGTTCTGACTCACAGTGATCGTATGTACAGTAGAACAAAACACTCTCTTGTCCTACACCATCCTCACAATCATTGTCATGCTTAAGCCAATTGTTACAGCCACTGTGTCAATCCATTCTGTTGAGGGTCTTCCTCATTTTCACTTACCTTCCACTTTACCAAGCATGATGACCTTCTGCAAGGACTGATCCCTCCTGATAACATGTCCAAGGTACGTGAGACATAGTCTCGCCATCCTTGCTTCTAAGGTGCATTCTGGTTGTACTTCTTCCAAGACAGATTTGTTCATTCTCTTAGCAGTCCATGGCATATTCAATATTCTTCATCAACACCACAATTCAAAGGCGTCAACTCTTCTTTGGTCTTCCTTATTCATTGTCCAATTTTCACATGCATATGATGTGATTGAAAATGCCATGGCTTGGGTCAGGCGCACCTTAGTCTTCAAGGTGACATCCTTGCTCTTCAACACTTTAAAGAGGTCCTTTGCAGCAGATTTACCCAATGCCATGCGTCTTTTGATTTCTTGATTGCTGCTTCCATGGGTGTTGATTGTGGATTCAAGTAAAATGAAATCCTCAACAGCTTCAATCTTTTCTCCATCTGTCATGATGTTGCTTATTGGTCCACTTGTGAGGATTTTTGTTTTCTTTATGTTGAGGTATAATCCACACTGAAGACTGTAGTCTTTGGTCTTCATCAATAAGTGCTTCAAGTCCTCTTCGCTTTCAGCAAGCAAGGTTGTGTCATCAGCATAACACAGGTTGTGAATGAGTCTTCCTCCAATCTTGATGCCCCATTCTTCTTCATATAGTCCAGCTTCTTGGATTATTTGCTCAGCATACAGATTGAATAGGTATGGTGAAAGGATACAACCTTGACACACACCTTTCCTGACTTTAAACCACTCAGCACCCTCTTGTTCTGTTCGAACGTTTGCCTCTTGATCTATATATGGGTTCCTCATGAGCACCATTAAGTGTTCTGGAATTCCCATTCTTCCCAATGTTATCCATAATTTTTTATGACTCACATAGTTGAATGCTTTTGCGTAGTCAATAAAACACAGGTAAACATCTTTCTGGTATTCTCTGCTTTCAGCCAGGATCCATCCGACATCAGCAATGATATCCCTCATTCCACGTCCTCTTCGGAATCTGGCCTGAATTTCTAGCAGTTCTCTGTGGATATACTGCTACAGCCACTTTTAAAGGATCTTTAGGAAAATTTTACTTGCGTGTGACATTAATGATACTGTTCCATAATTTCTGAATTTTATTGGATTGCCTTTCTTGCCAGTAGGCATAAATATGGATCTCTTCCAGTAGGTTGGCCAGGTAGCTGTCTTCCAGATTTCTTGGCATAGACTAATGAGCACTTCCAGTGCTGCATCTGTTTGTTGAAACATCTCAATTGATATTCCATCAATTCCCGGAGCCTTGTTTTTTCCAATACCCTGGTGGTGTAGTTGTTAATAATATGGCTGCTAACCAAAAGGTCAGCAGCTCAAATCCACCAGGTGCTCTTTGGAAACTCTATAGGGCAATTCTACTCTAGGGTCGCTATGAGTCAGATTCAACTCGAGGGCAATGGGTTTGGTTTTTTGGTTTGGTTTTCAGTGCAGCTTGGACTTCTGCCTTCAGTACAATTGGCTCCTGATCATATGCTACCTCCTGCAACGGTTGAACGTCAACCAATTCTTTTTGGTATAGTGACTGTGTATTCCTTCCATCTTCTTTTGATTCTTCCTGCATCATTTAATGTTTTCCTGGTAGAATCCTTCACTATTTCAACTCGAGGCTTGAATTTTTTCTCCAGTTCTTTCAGCTTGAGAAATGCTGAGCATGTTCTTCCCTTTTGGTTTTCTATCTCCAGGTGTTGCACATGTCATTATAATACTATACTTTGTCTTCTCAAGCCACCCTTTGAAATCTTCTGTTCAGCTCTTTTACTTCATCATTTCTTCCTTTTACTTTAGCTACTCAATGTTCAAGAGCAAGTTTCAAAGTCTCTTCTGACATCCATTGTGGTCTTTTCTTTCTTTCCTATCTTTTTAATGACCTCTTGCTTTCTTCATGAATGATGTCCTTGATGTCATTCCACAAATCGTCAGGTCTTTAGGCTTTGGTGTTCAATATGTCAAATCTGTGGTCTCTAAATTCAGGTAGGATATACTCAAGGTCGTACTTTGGCTGTCATCAACTTGTTCTAATTTTCTTCAGTTTCAACTTGAACTTGCATATGAGCAATTGATGGTCTGTTCTGCAGTCGGCCCCTGGCCTTGTACTTACTGATATTATTGAGCTTTTCACACATGTAGATGATTTTATTCCTGTGTATTCCATCTAGTGATATCCATGTGTATAGTTGCCATTTATGTTGGTGAAAAAAAAGGCATTTTCACTGAAGAATTCGTTGGTCTTAGAAAATTCTATCATGTGATCTCCAGCATCGTTTCTACGGCCAAGGCCATATTTTCCAACTACCTACCAATCCTTCTTCTTTGTTTCCAACTTTTGCATTCCAATCACCAGTAATTATCCATGCATCCTGACTGCATGTTTAATCAATTTCAGACTGCAGAAGTTGGTAAAAATCTTCCTTTTCTTCACCTTTGGCCTTAGTGGTTGGTGCATAAATTTGAATAATAATCAAATTAACTGGTCTTCCTTGTAAGTGTATGGATATTATCCTATCACTGAAAGCACTGTACATCAGAATAGACCTTGAAATGTTCTTTTCGACTATGAATGAAATGCCATTCCTCTTCAAGTTGTCATTCCCAGCATAGTAGACCATAAAATTGTTCAATTCAAAATGACTAATACCAGTCCCTTTCAGCTCACTAATACCTAAGATATCCATCTTTATGCGTTCCATTTCATTTTTGACGATTTCCAGTTTTTCTAGATTCATGTTTCGTACATTCCACGTTCTGATTATTAACGGATGCTTGCAGCTATTGTCATTTTGAGTCGTACCATATCAGCACGTACAAGTCCCGAAAGCTTGACTCCATCCACGTCATTAATGTTGACGCTGCTTTGAGGGGAAACCCTGGTGGCGTAGTGGTTAAGAGCTACGGCTGCTAACCAAAAGTTCGGCAGTTGAAACCCACCAGGCCCTCCTTGGAAACTCTATGGAGCGGTTCTACTCTGTCCTATAGGGTCACTAGACTGGGAGTCGACTCAAGGGCAATTGGGGTTTTTTTTTGGTTTCTACTTTGAGGAGGTAGCTCTTCCCCAGTTATGTTTTGAGTGCTTTCCAGCCTGGCGGGCTCATCTTCCAGCACTAGATAAGATAATGTTCCACTGCTATTCACAAGGTTTTCACTGGGTAATTAATTATTTTCAGAAGTAGACTGCCAGACCCTTCTTCCTAGTCTGTCTTAGTCTGGAAGTTCAGCTGAAACCTGTCTAGGTGCATAACCCTGACAGTGTTTGATTACCGGTGGTATAGCTCCCAGCATCACAGCAACACACAAGCCCCCAGAGTATGACAAACTGACAGATGCATGGGGGAAAAATATAGTATGATTAGATACAAAATTTCTAATGACAGTAATATTCACCCCCAGCATTAATGCAGTAATTTTTGTGTCTAAACCTTACTGGGAATGGTATTACACAATACAAGCAAATATACACGTTTCCAACATGGGCAAAATGAGATTTTTTGTTTGTTTTGTTAAAACTTGCATTCTTTTATAGAGCAATTCATGAGGCTTAAGAGATAACTTTGAGAACTACTGGTTTAGGAAATACAAAACCAGTTTGGCAATTACCATCCATTTTACTATGTTTCCTTTCATATAACCTCTGATCAGTGATGGCTAAATTTCGAACCATGAATTTCTATAATTTAGTCAATAATCTTTCCAAACTAAAAATGAAGTGTGGTATTCTTAATATATTTCTAATAAAGCTTTTCTAAATGTGTAATAATAAGATTATACAGTCATCTGACATCCAGAATCACTCTTGAAAGTGGGCGAAGTAATAAAATGAACTAAGGAAACTAACCGATGTGACACTAAGATATAGTGTATTATCCATAAATAAAACCTAAGACAACTCTTGGCTCAGTTAGTTATCAGCCACCAAGCCACATCTTTTGTAGTTATTAACGATGTATTCTCTCTCTTATATTGTTTATGCTCTTTTGAATCATCAGTCTTTCAAAGTGGTACATTTGGAATGAATTTCCAAACTTAGCCTTCATTTTGTTCCCCCATATATGATGTTTTCAGCAGTGCCCAACAGTGAAAGAGGCAAAAGAAAGAGAGTCAGAGAAAGAGAGAGAGAGGAAAGAAGGAAGGAAGGAGTGGTGGGTGGGTGGGTGGGTAGGTTATTGTGAAAATATGAATGCACGAGAATATCATGTTAGATTATTAAATATAAAATAGCACATTCTTCCTGTTAAGAGAAATAAAAATAGAATCAAATTGTTACTTATTATAACATCCTATTATTAAGTCATAATATTTCTGTTACGAAATGTTTAATATACTAACAAAAAAAAAAGGGTACCCACATAAAACAACAAGGAGTATTGAGAATAACTGAAACTCTGATGGGTGGTGCACCACTAAAAATCCCCAGAAAACAACTTTCTATTTAATTTGTACTTATAATTTGCTAGTAATCCAATTCAGCCTATTCCAAAGGAATAGTACATGTTTCCAAAGCATAGCTATAATTCATATAAAAAAAAAAAAGAAAGAAACTGGTTAAAACTATGCATTCTTATTGTCACTTTATGTTATTTCTTTTGCTGTATTGCACACATCCTTATCTGGCTTTTCTGGCAACTAATACTTTATCTAGGATGGCAGTTTCAGAAATGATGTATAAAGTTTCTGAATATTACCTGCTTAAAATTCCAACTTGACCATTTTACAGTTTCTACAGGATAATTCAGACCAATCTTATATGTAATAATCTGCGCTTTTTCAAAAGGACTGATATTAGTGTGCCAGTTTCTCAGAAACCATAACTACCCCAATTTCTATAACATAAATAGTAAAAAGTTATGAAATCATCTATATTCTATCTATAAGGTCAAATGAAAATATTAAGGAAACTTGGGAAATATATTAAAAAAAAAAAAAAAGTAGGGAAATGTGTAAAAAGAGCAGTTGGTCATTTACTTGAACTTCTTTTTCCAGTAAATATCCAATGGAATCAACACATAGAGGTTATGCAAACTTTAATCCTCAGGGTTTTGAAAGTCGCATTTTTCCTCAACGGCAGTTCCTCTGAGAATTGCGTTCACCTCTGCAATGCTTGGGAATGCAGCTCCTAACTCCTCTGAACAGAAGTTTCTCTCCATTTCCATTTTCTCAGCCATAAACTAATCGGTCTTATTGCTCCCAGCTGTGATTCCTTCTCCCAAGGGTTGCTCCCTGCTGGTCCCAAGTTGAACAGAGTCCTGCAATTTTCTTAAACTCCAGTAAGTACACAGGAGCTTTGTAGAACCTCATCCATTACACAAGATTTCAAGCACTGTAACTATCAAGTAAACTTTTACTCAACTTTGAAAGCTGACTGTGCCATGAAGACCACTCCTCTTTTACAAGGTGGTGCAAACGGCTGCTGAACAAAAGATTGGAGGTTCCAGTCAACTCAGAGGCACCTCAGAAGAAAGGCCTGGCAATCCACTTCTGAAAAATCAGCCACTGAAAACCCTGTGGAACACAGTTCTACTCTGCGTATATGAGATCAAGAGTCGGGATGGACTTGATGGCAACTAGTTTGGACAAGATATCAGGCAATTGCAAGTTATATTTTTCTATCCTAGGGATTAAAATGGATTATTTTCACTTTAATATAATATTGATAATACATCATTTATAACAATATATGACTTATATAATTTATAATAATAATAAAGATTAATGTATAGATCCTTCCTGTCACATTCAAATCTTTTATTGTGCATTAGAAATTTTTATCTAAGATATTATTACAGCAACAGGAGATAAAATAATAACATGACACTACATGATTTTTTTTTTATATGATATTGCCTTGAAACAAAAAACTTCATAATAATACTGAGAAAGTGATTTAAAGTAGGAAATATCACCACCTTAAGGTCTTCGTAAAATCAAATAATTGGTTCTCCCTTATGATTTTTACTATTTAATCTCAAAAACTAGAAAAAATAACCAAAATTAATTTAATCTTGATTTATCACCTGAGCAAAGGAGCCCGGGTGGCATAATGGTTAATGCACTTGGCTGCTAACCAAAAGATCGGTGGTTCAAGCCCACCAGCCACTCCACGGGAGAAAGATGTGGCAGACTACTTCCACAAAGATTTACAACCATGGAAACCCTATGGAGCAGTTCTACTCTGTCCTGTAGGGTCTATATGAGTGGGAATCGACTCAACAGCAGGGCATTTGTTTGGGTTTATCACATGAGCATTTTAAAATGGTATTGTCTGGGGAAAAAAAGTAGGATTTTGTGTTATCTAGTGTATTAATAATAGAAGCTCAATCATTTGGTTATTATTAATGAATAAACCTCCAAAAATTATTTTCATATAATGATTTCAAAAGAGAAGAAACAAATAACACAATTAGAAAAAATTAACTACATCTGAAAGTGATTTAAGATGCAAATCTGGGCTTTTTTATTAAAACCAGTGAACCTGAAGTTTCTATTAATGAACCACAATTCATGGCTATTAGCTTGACTAATAAACTTTGTTACAGGGGAGAAAACTGAGGGTAATGAAGACGAAGTAGCACAGCTTGAGAACAGGTTGCCATTGGCAGAAATGGAGCAAGTTCAAAATGCCTAGAGAAGAAAGTTTGCAAAACAACATTAATAAAACTATAAAAATAATTGTCCTTTTACACTTATGGTCTTAATGAACTTACTTCCTGTTACAATATAGCAAGGCATATTTGTGCTCTAAATAATATATACATAGATAGCATCAATGTGCTGTGATTCACACACGGTGCTGTTTGCAACACTATAGAATTTTATCCTTAATAATGAGACTAATCAAAACAATTACAAAATATTTATACATTTACAGGCTCATATGATGAGTTTCTTATGGTTCTTTTTATTTCTGCAAGATGTTTTACAAATATTAATCATCCTATAGCTGAACATGTATCATGTTTACACTAATCCCTGTGTTTTGAAAACCCAGGTCTAGGCAGAAATCAAATCTAGAAAGACTCACTGAGAGAAGGCTTGCATAATTTATGCTAGACTGATGCTTTTACAAAGAACAACTACAAAAGGCGTGTAAAATAGAAAAACGGTTTGTTTAAAGCATCAGATTGCTGTGGAACTAAAAAAAAAAAAAGCAACTAATAAATCAGATGTGGGAGAACCAAGGAAACGTGAGCTGATGATCTTCTGCCATTTTTTCCCTTGGGGCATTTGCAAATTTGGGGTAACAGGAATTGGCTAAGAATTGGCCTTGTCTAAGCGGAAAGGCACTATGAGGAGAGCAAAACCAGTGGAGCTTTCAGTGGATGAACAAGGCTGAAAAAACAAGGCTGACAAAACAAGACTGGAGACTTGAATGGCCTCAGACGTATAAAATGTTTCTCCCAAAGACATTTGCTGAGCTCTAAGACTGAACAAGAGTCACTATACCAAAAAGAATTGGTCGACATTCAACCATTTCAGGAGGTTCCATAAAAGCAGGAAAAAATGGTATTGAATGAAGAAATCCAAGCTGCATTGAAGGCACTGGCGAAATACAAGGTTCCAGGAATTGACGGAATACCAATTGAGATGTTTCTACAAACAGATGTAGCACTGAAAGTACTCACTCGTCTATACCAAGAAATTTGGAAGACAGGTACCTGACCAACAAACTGGAAGAGATCTATATTTATGCCTACTCCCAAGAAAGGTAATCCCACCAAATGTGGAAATCATAGAACAATACCATTAGTATCACGTGCAAGTAAAATTTTGCTGAAGATGACTCAAAAGCAGATTCAACTGTATATCCACAGAGAACTGCCAGAAATTCAAGCTGGGTTCAGAAGAGGACGTGGAATGAGGGATATCATTGCTGATGTCAGATGGGTCCTGGCTGAAAGCAGAGAATATCAGAAAGATGTTTACCCGTGTTTTATTGACTATACAAAGGCATTTGACTATGTGGATCATAATGAATTATGGATAACATTGTGAAGAATGGGAATTCCAGAACACTTAATTGTGCTCATGAGGTACCTTTACATAGATCAAGAGGCAAGTGTTCAAACAGAACAATGAGATACTTTAAAGTTTAAAGTCAGGAAAGGTGTGTGTCAAGATTATAAGCTTTCACCATACCTATTCAATCTGTATGCTGAGCAAATAATCTAAGAAGCTGGGCTATATGAAGAAGAAAGAGGTATCAGGATTAGAGGAAGACTCATTAAGAACCTGCATTATGCTGATGACACAACTTTGCTTGCTAAAAGTGAAGGGGATTCGAAGCACTTACTGATGAAGATCAAAGACCACAGCTTTCAGTATGGATTACACCTCAACATAAAGAAAACAAAATTCCTCACAACTGGACCAATAAGTAACATCATGATAAATGGGGAAAAGATTGAAGTTGTCAAGGATTTCATCTTACTTGGATCCACAATTAACACCCATGGAAGCAACAGTAAAGAAATGAAAAAGACGCATCGTATTGGACAACTCTGCTGCAAAGGACCTTTTTAAAGCGTTGAAAAGCAAAGATGTCACCTTGAAGAACTAAGGTACGCCTGACCCAAGCCATGGTGTTTCCAATAGCCTCCTAAGCTGGACAATGAATATGGAAGAGCAAAGAAGAATTGATGTCTTTGAATTGTGGTGTTGGAGAAGAATATTGAACATACAACAAAAATAATCTTAAATTATTGCTTTTACAACTTGCCTGTTCATTCTAGGATCTTAGAATGCTTTTACTCTATATATCCCCTATCCCCACACTTCATGTTATTATTGTCATACATTTTAATTTCTGTTTGTTATTAATAAGCTTTTTTATTTTAAAATAGTTTTAGATGGCACAGGGAGTGCCCACATAACCCACACCTAGTGTCCTCTATCAGCAGCATATATTGGCATGACATATTTATCAAAATAATGAACCAATAGTGACATTGTTATTAATTAAAGTCTGCATTTTATTCAGATTTCCTTAGTTTTTACCTAAGATTCTTTTTCTGTTCCAGGGTCCCAACAACGACAACAATACTGAACAGGAAAGAGGTAAAAGAGCTAAGATAAAATCCTCTGAAAAGAAAAGCAGATTGTTCCTTTTAGCAGTTTTTGTTGTTAGTTGCTGCCAAGTTGGCTTCGACTCACGGCAACCTCATGTATAACAGAAGGAAATGTTGCCAGGTCCTGCACTATCTTCACGATCTTTGATGTGTTTGGGCCCATTGTTCTGTCTATTCTGTCATTCCAACTCCTTGAAGGTTTTCCTTGTTTTCCCTGACCCACTTTGCTAATTCCCTTAGGACACTCTGCAATTTCACACCTAGTTATATACCAAACAGAAATTTGTACAGACGTTTTCAAAATGCCTGTACCAGAATGTTCATACCAGCACTATACCTAGTAGTCCCAATCTTGGGGGAATAAAGTATCCATCATCAGTGGAATGAATACATTGCACTATGTTCATACTGTGGAATACCATATGGCAATAAGAAATGGACTAGCTACAATTACATGTAACATGAATAAATCTCACAGATAATTTGTTAAGTGAAAGAAGCCAGATACAAAAAATACATACACTGTTGTGGTTGCTAAGTGCCTTTGAGTCGGTTCTGATTCATAGCAACTCTATGAACGATAGAATAAAACAGTGCCTGGTACTGCGCCATTCTCACAATCGTTGTTATGCTTGATCCCACTGTGGCAGCCATTGTGTTAATCCATTCCTTTGAGGGTCTTCCTCTTTTTCATGGCCCTTTCCTTTACCAAGCGTGAGGTACTTCTGTAGGGACTGGTTCCTCCTGATGACATGTCCAAAGTACAAGAGATGAAGTCTTGCCATCCTTGCTTCTAAGGAGCATTCTGGCTATACTTCTTCCAAGACAGATTTGTTTATTCTTCTGGCAGTTCATAGTATAGTCAATATTCTTCACCAACACCACAATTCAAAGACATCAACTCTTTTTCGGTCTTCCTTATTCGTTGTCCAACTTTCACATACATATGAAGCGATTGAAAACACCATGGCTTGGACCAGAAGTACCTTAGTCCCCAAACTGACATCTTTGTTTTTTAACACTTTAAAGAGGTCTTTTGCAGCAGATTTGCCCAGTGCGGTATGTCCTTTGATTTCTTGACTGCTGCTTCCATGGGCATTTATTGTGGACCCAAGTAAAATGAAATCCTTGACAACTTCAATCTTTTCTCCGTTTATCATCATGTTGCTTCTTGGTCCATTTACAAGAATTTTTGTTTTTTTTTATGTTGGGGTGTAATCCATACTTTGATCTTCATCAGTAAGCGTTTCAAGTGCTCTTCAGTTTCAGCATGCAAGGTTGTGTCATCTGCATAAAGCAGGTTGTTAATGAGTCTTCCTCCAATTCTGGTGCGCTGTTCTTCATATAGTCCAGCTTCTCAGATTATTTGCTGAGCATACAGATTGAATAAGTATGGTGAAAGAATGCAACCCTGACACATACCTTTCCTAGCTTTAAACCATGCAGTATCCCCTTGTTCTGTTTGCACAACTGCCTCTTGGTCCATGTACAGGTACCTCGTGAGCACAATTAAGTGTTTCTGGAATTCCCATTCTTTGCAATGTTATCCATAATTTGTTATGGTTCACACAGCCAAATGCCTTTGCATAGTCAATAAAACAACATGAATTTGGGGAGGACACAATCCAATCCCTAGCAGTACTCTCTTCGAATACATTTTTAATCGTCCTCCGGAGTTGATCTCAAGTATATTCTGTGTAGCCTAGTGCTGCCATTTCTATGGATCCTAGACATAGTTTCTTTTTTATTAGGAGTCCTGACATAAGGCATATATGCAACATACAATCAGGTATGGTCTGCAGTCACTTTGTTTTAGATTTCTCAGTTTTTGCTACTTCTAGATACAGCTACTTCTAGAATCACGACTCTAATGATCTGCTTGATCTATGCTGTTGCTGATCTCCACATTTCTGATGACTTTTTCTATTTCATGCAGTAGGAAAATGAGTCCCACAACTCACATCCAGGCCTCTCAAAGGCGGACTTACTGCCAAACAACAGTGTCCCCAGCTGTATAGTTCTTTTATTTCTATCTTAGCTCTTCTCTTCCCACAGCCCACTAGCCATTCCTGGATCAGCTGGGACTGTTAAAGCAAAACCTCACTCTGTACCTGGGACTTCTGCTTCCCCTGACATCCATCCCGCCTGTTCATTCTGGCCCAAGCTGGCAGTCTCCTTTATTATTCATGGTAAGTTTCCATGAGGAACCCTGTTGCCTCACCCTGCACTTTATTTCCATCCCTACCTCCAGGCTCATCAGTCTACAAGTGGGTTCGTGGATACCTGAATCCTCATTATATACAGTGTTCAAGTTGTTCCTCCAAGGGCTGTTGGGTCCCACGCAAATCAAGAAATAGCCCTGAACTTTTCTAGCAAATGGTTTTTTAAATAAATTAGGGCATTTCTTTGCCAAAAGCCAAAAACTATTATCTATCTCTACCAGCAAGTGTATCCAAATCTCGGCTTTGTACTTTCCAAGATACCAAGATAAGTAACAAAAACCAATTTTGCAGTACAGGTGAAGGATAAATCAACACCTAGAGTTGTAAGACAGCATATTAAATTTTAGCCCAAGGTTAGCCTGACTCGATACAAAGGCAGAATAGACGACTCCTCCAAAGACACCTTCCCAATCAATATCTCCGTATTCAAACCTCAGCGCAGTCATATGCGAGCAACAGTAGAAGAAGGTAATTTGCTAAGGATTTCCCCTTTGCTGACATTTTTAAAACACTCCTTTTCTGGGGTGCCTATATTTTCTCTTGCTACTTGGCCAGATACAGCCAATCATTAAGGATTTCTATCGGTATAGCAGCTCTTCCCAAGGCCATTAATTTGCATTGCCGTAAGTGGCTAGAAAAAATAACTCTGAAGTTTTGAAAATGGCTCACATTTTCCTACTTAGGTCTTCATTTCCTGGATGTGAAAGGCTATACTGTTATTGTTCATCTGGGTCACTGGATTGGCTCCAGCAAACTGCATTCGTTTATATATTTCTTTACCTTCAGCTCCAGTTAGGCCAAAACATGGTTTATTCGTCATAGGTTAAGTTTTGGGGTAATTGAAAACCCCCAAATCTCAGTGGCTTAAAAAATGTTTTATTTCTTGCTCAAGCAAATATGCCGAGGGTCCCGGTGATATTTCAAGGGATCTGTCTTCTATGTAATGGCTCAGCTTTGCACCTTCATATCTATATCTCCTTCCATGGCTACACGGAGGGGTGAGAATATCCAAGAGTCTAGCAATTAAAGGATTCTTCCGAGAAGTGTCACGGGACCCTTCTGCTCACATTTCATTAGGAAAGTAAGCCAATGGGTCCACACACCCTTTATATCTTGTCCCAAAGGAGGCAAAAAGGAACTCTTGGTTAAAGAAAAAATATATTGGCTAACTAATGCTTTAAACCAATTGACCAAGGTAGATCAAGTCTGAACTTTTAAGTAATATAAAGGAGAAAGGAATAATTAAACAGGTAGAAAGCGCAGACTAGATAAGAAAGGGAAAACTGATTTTTACTCTTATATTAAAAGGAGCCTGGGTGGTGCAAGCAGTATGCTATTGGCTGTTAACCCAAAGGTTAGTGGTTCAAACCCACCCAGCAGCTCTGCAGAAGAAAGGACTGGAGAATTGCTTCTGTAGTGATAACAGCCAAGAAAACATTATGGAGCAGTTCTCCTCTGTAACACATGGGGTCACTGTGAGTCAGCAGTTGACTGAATGGCAGCTAACAACAACAACAACTCTTATTATAGTGGATCAATTTTGTGTGACTGCACAGAACTCTAACCTGACGGGAATTCTGAGACCAACTTTAGCTCAGTGGGAAAGAGTTCTTTAATAGGTTAATTATATCAGCTATGAAAACAAGAATGAGAGGTAGTGTTATGTGATAGATCGAACCTCCTACCTGCATTCACACCCTTCCGTGGCCTCATGGAAGGCAAAGCATAGTTCTCCATCCCTTTATTCACACTTGCTTTGGCTAATGGGAAACCCTGGTGGCGTAGTGGTTAAGTGCTACTGCTGCTAACCAAAGGGTTGACAGTTCAAATCCACCAGGCGCTCCTTGGAAACTCTATGGGGCAGTTCTGTTCTGTCCTATAGGGTCTCTATGAGTCAGAATTGACTCGACGGCACTGGATTTTTGGCTAATGGCATGTGGGTAGAAGTAATGTGTACAATTTCTGAGCCAAAGCCTTACTGTCCTCATGCATTTCCACTTGCTCATTTGTGCTTCTGCCATTCTCATGAGAAGAGCATATCCCGAGGGCACTCTGGTCTGAGGATAAGGGTGGGGGATACATGAAACACAATCACCCTGGTTCCCGCACCCTGAAGCAAAGCCCCCCCACCCCAAACTCCCTGTGGGCCTACACAGAGTTACAAGCAGAACACAGAGCTGAGCCCAACCTAGATCAGCTGAACTCCAGCCAACTTTCAGAGAGGCGTGAGCAGTTACAAATGCTTGCTGTTTTAAGCCACAGAATTTCTAGATAGTTTGTTATGCAGTAATAGCTAATCAATATATGTTATGTGTGTCAGATAATGGTCATTCACAAGTTACGGTGGGTACAAAAAACAATCAGAATCTAGAAAGGATAAAGGATGGGAGATTGTCACTCAAAAAAACTAAAAAGATAAGGATTCTTAAGCATCAGGAAAGAATAAGAATAAAAATGAGTCAGAAAGAATAGAATGAATATATTTAAAGTGACTATTTTATGAACAAACTGCGTGAACTAATGGTGTACTTTCTGGTTTATAAAAAAAACATAAAAATGTAAACAGATTTTTTAAAATAAATTTCAGAATGACAATTTTAAAATGAGATATTTACAAAAGCTAATTTGAAATACCTTCTAAAATTGAGACTGATGACAAGAGGTTAAACACCACCTTCCAGTGCCGTCGACTAGCTAATTAATACTCATGTATGGGAGCAAATATAATATTGATTTGGCAGGATTATGAGTCTCACCCGAGCTTCTTATATTTTTATAAACAGGCAAGGGTGAGAGCAAATAAAAACAGTAGTGAGAGGGTCAGGAGTAGCTGAGGAAAAAAATCAACGTTCAGCCAAGTGGTCAACATTCAGCCGCGTGGTCAGCAGGACACCAAGCTGATGATTTTGGCAGACGCTACAAAGATACTCCCGCTCAAGAATTCTGTCTTCGCTTGCATCAGAATCACTGGAGCGCTTTTTAAAATACAGGAGGCCAGGTCCCATCCCAGAGTTCCTGATCCAGTCGGTCTGCTTGGGGCTTGGCTGTCGATATTTTTTTTAAAATCTCTGTGCGGTTTTGAAATGTAATCACGGTTAATAATCATTAAGACTTTAAACCCTTTGCCATCGAGTCTATTCCCACTGACAGCGGCCCCGGGCTTTAACCTACGCCAAGTATAAGGTAGGAGCGGAGAGCCAAGGAACTTTTTGACTGAAGTAACATGGCTGAGCTAATGCTGTATTCAGTAAAGTTAAAATAAAAGCAGCACGATGCGTAACCTTTGAGCCCCTCAGCTGGTTTGTAACCATGGGTAACAAGGAATTTTTTTTTTTTTTATCCCCTCTGTGGTCAAGTCAGAATATGGAAGGAATGTACCGGAGAGGGGGTCTGGATGTAACTGGACACTGCAGCCTTCTGCGGCAGATGTCTTCAGGAAGTGAGTTGCCTTAAGCAATTGATTTTTACAGCCTGTTCTGGAAAATACGAATCATAAGCATCTTGTGACTTTTGTATGTAATTTTTTGAACCAGCATGCCCTTCTGCAATTCAGTTTGTAATCGATCTGATTGGCCCACCTACTATGTAGCCAATGACGTATGAGCCCCCACTTTGGAATGTCCCGCCTCCATCCTTTTTCTTCAGGAAGAACCAATCAGGATATTGTGACGTCATTTCCCGATTTCGCCCTATAACCGTTTGCTCTCGGAGCTCCTGCCTTGGATTCTTGGTTTCATTTCAGTGGAGCCCGTGATGCCCCATTGGAATGTATCTCTTAAACCCTTTAATAAATCCTCTAAGTTTCATCTGATCGAGGTCTGGAGATTTTTCTCTGTGACAAAAACCAGTGGCTGTGGAGTCGGTTTTGTCACACGGCGACCTCATGTACGTCAGAGCAGAACTGTGCTCTACAGGCACTTCAAGGGCTGTGGTCTTTTGGAGCTAGATCTCCAGGCCTTTCTTCCTACGCATCTCTGGGTGGACTTGCACAGTCAACCACCACGTTAGCAGCCAAGCGTATCCATCGTTTGTGTTACCCAGGGGCCTTCCCAAAATATACATGAGTCAATTATCTCAAAAGGATTCATCACAGTCAACAGCTCTGCAGATTCTGGCTATTCCCGGTCTCATAGCACTCAACCCGGCTGAGGGATGTACTCTGAAAATAAAAACCCGTGGGTAGGCATCTTCACTTTATAAAATATTTAGCAAAGTAACACAGTGGCATTTTTGCAAGCTGTGTCTGCTAGTACTCAAAGAAGATTACAAAAAAATAAAGGCAAAAGGATTACCAGTTAACACCAAAAAGAATCTGCTATATGCATAGAAATGATTATTTACACAAACAGTACTCGTTTCCAAGTATATGGAGCACAGTACATCCTTTATTTTAGCATTATGCTACAGAAAAGGCAGAACAATGGAAAAGAAAAAAAAAAAAAAACTCCTGTGTCATAGATTTCTCGTTTGAAAATTAAAATATTTTTAAAATCGGTGGCATGTAAATTGAACTTATGTACTCAGAATGTTTGGTAAAACCTTAACAAAAAAAAATATCAACTGAATACCTAGTAAGTCCAGGTATAGGGATGATGTGGTTAGGATATAAAAGGGTACAAGACTGATCCTTTTACAAAAAAGAAAAGGATGGGAGGGAGGGAGGGAGGGAGGAAGAAGGGAAGAAAATGATAAGATCAATCATTTGGGGAAAATCAAGCAAATTAAAAACAGTGAAACTTTTTTTTGCCAGTTTTACTAGGTGACTGAAGTAATGACATTAGAAAACTCCATTTTTTTTTAATTGATGTGTTTGCAGCTATAGAACAGCTTTTATGCTCTTATGCTTAAGTGTAGCTACAAAACAGCAGGTATAAAACAGGTAGTAAAACCCTGAGCAGCTTTTTTTTATCTGTGTTTCTGTTCAAAAGGATAACATGATTGCAACTCTTTCCCAAATCTGGAAATTATTCATCCCACTAAAGGGGAGCAATCTGCCAGCCTCGTCCTGCACAGCTGGGCAGATTACAGAACAAATGGACAGCAAGCAACAGGATCACAGGGAGCCAGGAAGGGGAGGGAGGGGAGGGAAGGCAAGGAATGGGAGGAGAGAAGAGAAAATGCTAACAGAAGCTTTTTTATGTCAGAATGTAAGCGTGCCTTTGTTATAAAACACAGGCTTGGCTTTCCTGTTTCCATCACTTGTGATTGGTGAGTTATTTTTACATTTATCTTAATGAGGTCACACCCTGCCATAAGATTTCATGAGCCATTTTCCTGCCCATGAAACAAACAAAATATCCTTCTCTCAGACTCCATTTCTGCATTGACCTTGGGAAGGCTGAACAATAGAATTGTCTCGTTACACATTAACCTATGTGTCCAAGGGCATGTGGGGAGTAGGAGCCGTCAGGCTTTATTAAAGCTGAGGAGTTTTTCACTTGTGAGCCTTGGATCAGTGTTATTTAGTGGCTTTTATTTGTACCTTGGAAAGTGACAAACACATCTGACCAGAAAGCAAGCACTTCCTAAACTGTGGGGAAAAGGTTCTCAAAAAAAGTGTAAATGTATGTATTTGCACAGCCCAAATCAATTCTGACAAAAAATCCACTTGCCTGGGTGAATAAAAATTAATGGAACATGATTCATTACGGGCATCAAATATTCAAATTAATAAAGGGCATAGCCAAGTAGACACGGGACTCTTCAGTTATTATCTCCATGCTGCAGTGGACAGAGGAATTTAGAACGTGTCCTTTATTGCTGCCATGTGCTCTGGGCGCTGGCTTGGGAATCAAGGAACCATGCCTCTACATAATGATATATGATTAGCACTGTGAAAGTAATTGCACTCTTCATTCTAGACAATCCCTTGCAGTGTCAGCAAGAAGCTGGGACAAACTGTGTCATTTAACAGAGTTATGCTATGAGAAAAACCTCTGATCCTTGCACAATTAACTTCCTAATAATTTTTAAATTCTCCAGATTAAATGAGGGAATTAATATAATAGGCCATGTAAATATGCATCGGAGAAATAAAGCAAGGCAAAGGCACTGAAAGGGATAGGAAATTAAAAATCGCTCTCCGCCATAATAAGAGACAGGTGTCAAGCTGTTAAAAGGATGCCTTGTAACTGGAGCAGCTGAGTTTGGTAAAAGCACAGCTGTTGCTGAGATTAGCTGTCCGCGAACGGAGAACACTTGTTTTTCTGTGAACGTGTCTAAATTATATTACAACAAGCTCATAAAGTACCCCGGAAAGTGAGGCTGTAGTGACGTTAATATCTATTTGACATAAAAAAATACTACAACTCAAACTATTTACCGTAACTGTATGCCTTCAAAATTTCAGCAAACTGGCATTACTGAATTTATGAAGTTTCTCAATTTTCTTCATTTAACGTGTAATGTGTCTTGATAATCATTTTTCAGACAAAAATAATGCAATTGCATTCTACTGCATTAAATTAAAAGTGATCAAATTTTGAAAATAATGTGTTCTTGAAGTTCACTAGTTCCAAATGCTCTTTTATTCTGGGAGCTTAGCTTCATCAAAACATTAATGTAATTGGTGCAGAGTAATATGACTCGTATTTCAAAATAGTTCTATAAAATTGGATGAGGGCTTCTCCTGGACAAGGGCAGGGACTGTGTTTGCTTCAGTTTCGGACTCGTGTTGACTTTTACAGAAAAAGAGGAAAAAAGAGATTGCTTCATAATTATTCTCAAGCAAACTATTTTGTTACAACACCATCTAATATCCTATTGTACAACCTAGGACATAGAGAAAAAGAAAAAAAAGTATCAAATTAGAGAAGTGATTATATTTATGGAGCCCTGGTGGAGCAGTGATTAAGAGCTTAGCTGCAGTTTAAATCCACCACCTTGGAAACTATGGGGCAGTTCTACCCGATTCTATAAAAAAAAAATAGCGTCGCTATAAGTTGGAATATCAACTAAACAGCAAAGGGGGTTGGTTGGTTGGTTAGTTGGTTGATTGTTTTTTAAGGTATTTTTAAGGTTATTTAAGGTATTTTAAGACCTGGTGGTACAGTTGAGTCAGAATCAACTTGATGGCAATGAGTTTTTTTTTTTTTTTTTGGTTTGGTGGTGCAGTGGTTAAGGGCTACAGCTGTGAACCAAAAGGACAGCAATTCAAATGCACCAGCCGCTCCTTGGAAATCCTATGGGGCGGTTCTACTCTGTCCCTGTGAGTTGGAACTGACTCGACAGCAACAGGTTTGTTTTTTAATTTAAGTATTTATTTTTTTTAAAAGAACCTATGACTGAAAATTAATTCCAATCACATATTTACTCCTCGAGAAGAGTGTAAATTCTTTGGTGGCAGGGCATTGAGGTTATTCAGTGAGCCACTGTTCATAATATTTTGTTTTGATAAATTATAAAAATATTTCTCTTTTATATCTCCCCAGTCAACCCCATCTCATGTGAATTCCACTCACAATGGCAAGTTGTTTCTGGTTCTACCAAACAGATAAAAAAAAAAAAAAAAAAAAAAAAAACAACCCACACTCGTCATCGAGTTAATTCCAGCTCATAGCAACACTATAGGACAGAGTAGAACTGCCCCCAGAGGGTTTCTAAGGAGTGGCTGTTGGATTCCAACTACCGACCTTTTGACTGACAGTCAAATGTTTAACCACTGTGCCAAATCGAAATATCAGTATGTTTGTACTGATAAATTGCTTTGAGAATTTATCTCACACACCAGTATTATGCAACTTTGCAAACTCGTCTACAGTCAGGATGAGTTTAATACGTATTTATGGCTGGCTGAATAAAACAGTCTTCACCCTAACAATACTAAATTGGCCAGACACATGATACTAGCCATTAATTTTTGGTTAATTTCTACCTGGATAGATTGAAATAAAATATGCATCTTTTATTATTAAAGTTAACTTGATACTGTAGGTTTTAAATGCTTAGAGTTTTATTCTTTGGTATTTCTTGTGTTTGGTTTTCTTCGTTTTGTTTTTTACTGGAATGAGGTTTTATGCTGCAAATAAGATTCCACTCCCATAAAACCGTTGCCGTCAAGTCAATTCCGACTCATCGTGGACAGAGGAGAACAGCCCCATAGGGTTTCCAAGGAGCAGCTGGTGGATTCAACTGCTGACCTTTTGGTTAGCAGCCAAACTCTTAACCACTGCACCACCAAGAACTCACTGGCCCATTTTATTTGGATCCAAGGTTGAGTAGAAATGAACAATCTCTGGCTAGTTGCCTAAGTAGACTCTTGTTTCGATAATCAATGTGACCAGTGTGAAGTGATAATGAATTTTGATAACCTAGAATTGTTCTCTCTATAAAGAGAGAAAAAGTATTATATTAACTGTGCTAAAGAAGTAATTTTGAAGTTTCTCTGAAACATGCTATCCCATACTTTCAAGAGCAGTTACTTTGCTTGCAGATTCAAAACTTAACAAAATTTTAGTTATAAAAGAGTGGATGGAATAATTTGATGAAAAATTATATCATTGTTGGTGACATGGATGATTGTCGAAGCTGTGTCTTCAGGGTGGTACCAGCATTTTGAGATGGAGAATCTGGTCATGACATATTTTAGAACATAATGTAATCAGTTGACTTTTCCATTATCTCCTGCATAGAAATGATAAAACAAGCTTTTCTAGGTCTCTTGTTTTTCATCAAAATAACTGACAATTGAAGCAATAAGGGGAAATTCTTGAGTAAGTTCATAGATATGTTAAAATATATGTAACAGAAAAAAACTATTATATTTGTGCTAGAATCATAGCAAATCCTAGAGCATAGAGAAGTTGGGTCCCAGAAACCAGAAAATTCCAGACTCAGACTATGTAGTGTGCCAGCAACAAGGAACACAGTGAGGCAATTTGAAACCCCTGTAATGGTGCAGTGGTTAAGAACTACTGGCTACCAACCAAAAGGTCAGGAGTTTGAGTTCACTAGCCGCTCCTTGGAAACCCTATGGGAAAGTTCTACTCAGTCCAATAGGGTCGCTACGAGTTGGAATCAACTCAATGGCAACGGGTTTGGTAGTTCTTTATATGCTGTTGATATTCCAGTGAATTAGCTGTTGGTTTACTTGCCTTTCTTTCCTTTCTCTCTGCCTCACACCTATTTTCAAAATTTTGCCAATGTCTAAAGAGTAAGCTTTTTATTTTTCTTTAAGTCTGTGCCTTGCAATATCTAGCAGATTGCCTTTTATTTAAGGGGCACACATATAAGTTAAAATTAATTGATCAGATCAGCCCCCATGGATTCAAAGCTTGGGAATAAGTCCAAGATTGTACATAGAAACCAAAAAGGAAAAGGTATTCAGAAAGCAGGAGGAAAAATAAATGAGAAACGGCAGAAACTCTAAAAAATACTCATCGTCATGGAGTCAACTCCAACTTATAGCAACTCTATAGGTCAAAGTATAGGGTTTTCAAGGCCGTAAATCTTCACAGAAGCAGACTCCAACATCTTTCTCCCTCGGAGCAGCTAGTAGCTTCGAACTGCCCACCTTTTAGTTAGTAGCGGAGCACTTAACCACTGTGCCACCATGGCTCCTTCCTAAAAAATAAAAAGAGGCTAACAGACAGACTTAGGAATGGTTTCAGCAATTGGAGGAACAAGACAAAATGGGCATTCATTGCATTCAATACCCAAATGTTTAATCAAGTGTCAGGCAGCATGCTGAACACAGAGTGACATCAATGAATAAGACAAACATCTTTCCTGACCTCATGTAGTTCATTGCCTACTGAAAAGCCTAATGAAGGAAATAAACACTGTGCTTTGGTATAGACTAGGTGGACAAGGGGCATGGTGGTCAGTTAGGACTTCTGTGAGTAGATGACATTTATGCTGAGATCTAAAAAGTGAGAA